>NC_053027.1:185920333-186083282 GCF_003073215.2 Triticum urartu | reverse complement strand
TTGCATAATCTCATAGTCATAGGAACATGTATAAGTCATGAAGAAAGCAATAGCAACATACTAAACGATCGGGTGCTAAGCTAATGGAATGGGTCATGTCAATCAGATCATTCAACTAATGATGTGACCTCGTTAATCAAATAACAACACCTTGTTCATGGTTAGGAAACATAACCATCTTTGATTAACGAGCTAGTCAAGTAGAGGCATACTAGTGACACTAAGTTTGTCTATGTATTCACACATGTATTATGTTTCCGGTTAATACAATTCTAGCATGAATAATAAACATTTATCATGATATAAGGAAATAAACAATAACTTTTATTATTGCCTCTAGGGCATATTTCCTTCAGCCGGAGTTGCTCAAGATTCTCAAAACACATTGAGGCTTGTCAACAAGAGTGGTGATGTTGTCACCTACAACTATATGAAGGACTACAAGGGCAACGCTCACAAGTGCCTAATGGCAAAGGCCGTGTTAGAAGATGGAGAGGACCAAAGCTCTCTCGACAAGGTAAAGGTAACTCCATGATCAAATCCTCCTCTTTTCACTCCTCCTACTCCTAGTGATGAGTATCTTGATGCGGAGGATTGTCATGAGGATGATGATATAGATGATCCCATGCTTGCTAAACTAAATAAGTTCATGTGCTCCCTCAAAGGAAAGAAGCTCACTATGTTTTGTATGCTTATGGAGATGGTGAGTAAGCACACCATCACCATTAAGGAACTCGAAACCCTCGTCATCGAGGAAAAGGAAAAATATGAAATCCTTGAGCGGAAAGTCCAATATGAGGAAGCACGAAATGATGGACTATGATTGAAAATTGACAAACACTGATGTTCATACTAAAGATCTTGCCTCCTTGAAAAAGGCTATTGACTCTTGCGAAGAGTTGATGAATGATAAAAGTAAGATTTTGAAGTCTAATGCTTCTATCTCTAAGGATTGTGAGCTCCTATCCATGTCCCTCAAGACTAAGGAAGAAGAGCTCACCCTTCTTACAAAGAGTTTTGAGACTCTCAAGCTTACTTATCTTGAAACTCTAGCCAAGGCTTACTCTTCTCCTATTATCAATGTTGATGATTGTACTACTAACTCTAGTAGTTATCTAGCATCTATTCTTGAGGAGAATCACTTCCTTAAAGCTCAAATCGAGAAAGGTCTCATGACATGTGCTCAAGGACAAAAGAACCTTAATGAGGTATTGATCCAACACTATGAGGTGTTTGCCAAAGAGGGACTCGGGTTTGACCCAAGCACAATCAAGAAGAAGACATCCTATCAAAAGTGCACCACCCCTCTCAAAGAAACTTTTGTATGAGAAGGGCACAAGGAGAAAGGTAAGGTTGTGTGTGGGAAGGTCACAAGGGGCATGTCCACTCTCAACAAACCAAAAGAGTTCATGCCTCCATCCTATGTACTTCGTAAGACTAAGGATGGAGAAGTTTATGCTAAGTTTGTTGGTCCTCGAAATGCATTCCAGTTTTATGCTATTTGGGTCCCTAAGACCCTTGTGACTAACTTGAGAGGTCCCATTGCAAAATGGGTGCCTCTAACCAAGTGATAATTGTGTGTAGGTTGCCTTCTCCGGTGGAGTAAAATGGGTGATTGATAGTGGATGTACCAATCATATGACCGGAGATAGCAAATTGCTCTACGATTTCATGGAAGCTATTCAACCATTTATGAGCATTATGTTTGGTGGAGGATCAAAAGGACAGGTACTAGGGTTGGGAAAAGTGGCTATCACAAATGACATGTCTCTTGCAAATGTCATGCTTGTCCAATCCCTTAAATACCATTTGCTTTCTATTTGCCAATTGGTTTCTGTTGGCTATGATACACTCTTTGGACTAACGGATGTGAAAGTCTTTAAGAGAGATACTCTCGAAGTGGCCTTTGTTGGAGAGTTGGATGGCAACCTTTACACGGTTGATTTCTCGAAAGAGAGCACATTCCATGCAACTTGTCTAATGGCCAAGGCCGACAAGGGGTGGCTATGGCATCGCCGGCTAGCCCATGTCGGCATGAGAAATCTTCAAGATCTCTTAAAGGGTAATCACATCCTTGGACTAACAAATGTCTCTTTTGAGAAAGATTGTGTGCATAGCCGGGAAGCAACATCAATCAAAGCACCCACCCAATAATATTGTGTCTACTTCAAGGCCTCTGGAGCTCCTTCATGTGGATCTTTTTGGGCCTCCTTCATGGGATAGTCTTGGTGGGAAAAAGTATGGGCTTGTCATTGTTGATGATTACTCAAGATATACATGGGTCTTCTTCCTCAAGTCCAAGGATGAGACAAAGATCACCTTCATTGATTTTTCCAAGCAAGCTCAACGCAAGTTTGACAAAGAAATCTTAGCAATAAGAAGTGATAATGGCTCTGAGTTCAAGAACTACACCTTGGAAGAATTTCTTAATGATGAAGGGATTGAGCATCAATATTCAGCTCCATAGCCAACAAAATGGTGTAGCAAAAAGGAAGAACCCCACACTTGTGGAGATGGCAAGGTCCATGTTGGATGAATACACGTCACCGCATAGTTTTTGGGCCGAAGCTGTCAACACCGCATGCCATGCATCAAACCAGCTCTTTCTCTGCACTATATTGGAAAAGACTCCATATGAGCTCTTAACTGGGAACAAGCCAAATGTCAAGTACTTTCATGTATTTGGGTGCAAATTTTTCATCCTCAACAGAAGAGAACGGTTAGGAAAATTTCAATCCAAAACCATTGAGGGCATATTTGTTGGCTATGGATCAAACTCTCATGCCTATAGAGTCTACAACAAATCCAATGGATGTGTTGTAGAAACTTGTGACGTGGTGTTTGATGAATTTAATGGCTCCCATGGGGAGCAAGTTGATCTAAGTGATGTAGGTGAATAAGATTCTTCTCAAGATATCTTGGCCATGGGTGTTGGTGCACTTCTTCTGATGGAACAAGAACCTCATGATGATGAAGAAGAAGATGGAAGCTTCACACATCATCAAACTACCTCAACACCCATACCACCACAAGCTCCGATTGCTCAACCAATGCCCATAGACCAAGTACAAGATGATGATCGAGTTCATCTTCATGATAATCACCAAGAACAAGATCATCCTCAAGGCCAAGAACAAGAAAGTGTAATCATTGACGATGAACCTCAACAAATGCAAGATGAAGAAGAAGGTCTTCCACCACACATTAATAATCCATATGTTGAGGACGTGGATGATGGACATGAAGTTGAACCTCGTGAAACTATTACCTCCATCATGCCTCGTGTGGCCGGTCATGTTGATGTTGACAAAATTCTCACCGGCATATCGGAAGGTAGAATCACTCGTAAACACTTGACAAACTTTTGTGCTCACTTCTCGTTTGTGTCTAGTGTTGAGCCTCTCAAGGTACAAGATGCATTGATGGACAACGATTGGCTCGTTGCTATGCAAGAAGAGTTGAACAATTTTGAACGCAACCAAGTGTGGTCATTAGTCAAGAGGCCAACTACCGAGCACAACGTCATTGGAACAAAGTGGATTTTCAAGAACAAGCAAGATGAGAATCATGTAATCATCCGTAACAAGGCAAGGTTAGTGGCACAAGGGTACTCACAAGTTGAAGCTTTAGACTTTGGTGAGACCTTTGACCCCGTTGCCCGTCTTGAATCCATTCACATCTTACTTGCTTATGCTGCTTTCAATGGTTTTACATTACATCAAATGGATGTGAAGAGTGCTTTCCTTAATGGTCCTCTACAAGAAGAAGTATATGTATCACAACCACCTGGGTTCGTTGATCCTGATCACAAAGACTATGTGTATAAACTTCATAAGGCTTTGTATGGCCTCAAACAAGCACCTTGTGCTTGGTATGATCATCTTAAGAAGTTTCTACTTGATGATGGTTTTGTGAGAGGGGTGATCGATCCCACTCTTTTTACTAAGAGGGACAAGGGTGATTTGATCTTATGCCAAATCTATGTAGATGATATCATTTTTGGTTCCCCTAACATTCATTTGTGCAAGAAGTTTGTGGCTTCCATGACCAAGAATTTTGAAATGTCACTCAATGCGGATTTCAAGTTCTTCCTCTGATTTCAAATTCAACAATTTCAAGAAGGAATTTTCTTGTCTCAAGAAAAATACCTCAAGGATATCTTAGAGAAGTTTGGCATGTCTGATGCTAGTCCATGTAAGACCCCCATGCCAACCAAAATTACACTCACTGAAGACACAAATGGTATTCCATTTGACCCATCTATTTACCGCTCTATGATTGGTTCATTGCTTTACCTTTGTGCATCTAGACCAGACATCATGTTTAGTGTATGTATGTGTGCTAGATTTCAAGCTTCCCCTAGGGAAAGTCATCATAAGGTAGTTAAGCATATTCTTAGATACCTTGTTCACACCCCAAAGTTGGGTCTATGGTACCCCAAGGATGCTAAGTTTGATCTCATTGGGTACACGGATGCGGATTGGGCTGGCGACAAAGTGGATCGTAAGTCCACCTCCGGGGCTTGTCAGTTTCTTGGACGCTCCTTGGTAAGTTGGTCCTCGAAGAAACAAAATTGTGTTGCTCTCTCCACCGCAGAAGCTGAATACATTACAACTGCCAGTTGTGCCACTCAATTACTATGGATGAGGCAAACTTTAAAGGATTAGAGTATCACCTATAGACATGTGCCTCTTCTATGTGATAATGAAAGTGCCATCAATATTACTGAGAATCCCAAAGATCATACCTGCACCAAGCACATTGATATTAGGTATCACTTCTTGAGAGATCATGTGGATAAGGGTGATATTGATATTGCTCATGTTGGGACAGATATGCAACTTGCAGATATTTTCATGAAGCCATTGGATGAAGCAAGGTTTTGTCAACTTAGGCGTGAACTTGGTATCTTGGAGCTTGACAACATTATGTGAAAACTAGTGCCATGCATGCATTGTCATAATGTCTTGTCTCGATGTAGGCATATATTCAGGGGGAGACACTCAACTAATGAGTACTCTCACCCTATGAAATGCATAAAAAGAACAAACACTCTCAAAGCTATCATGTTATTCTAACTATGGAGCTTTCAATGATAGAGTAGTGATTATGCACCCAAAGTTCCATTCTTTGCGGAGCCATGTCACGTATACTCATACATGGTGGCCGTAGCCACCGCTCTTGTCACTAGAACAATATATGAGCGGTATGTGTTTTCGTGCTGTTGACATAGGATACTCATTGCTTGAATATATTGTGTTCTTGCATCCTACTAGGTATTGAACTCATCATCTTCCCATCATTGTCATTAGCACCAACTATGACACCCTAGTTTATTTTTTTAAAATAATAATAATAATATTAATAATAATAAATCCACAAGTGCTTCTGGTCGTCCCTGTGTATCGGACATCCATAAATTCCTCTCTGGTGCCATATTACTAGTCGTCCGTTGTGTACCGGACGTCGTAAAATCCTCTCTAGTGCCATATTACCAGTCGTCCGCTGAGACCGGACTTCTGCTAATTCCCCCCTACCTAAACGCGTCGGATGTCCGGTCTTGTCGGTCATCCAGTACCTGGCGTATCTGATTGCCTTCTCAGGCTCTGGTCGTCCGGTCTCTCTGGTCTTCCATTGATTCTTCTACGGGCCCAGGCACCGGACGTCCGTAGAACTCCGGTCGTCCGGGATTTCCTCGGGCACATATATATAGTGCGGGGTGCGGTTCGGGTCTTTTTACCCTAATCCTTTTGCTCCCCTCCTCTGCTCCTCACCACCGCCGCCCCTGTCTCACGGCTCCTCGCCGCGGCCGCGCGCTGGCCGGGCCTCTCGCGAACGCCGCACCGCTCAGGTCGCCCCAGTCCCAGGCGCGGCCTACTACCTGATTCGCTCCGGTCGTCATCTTCCCGAGGTAGCACCCATCTCTTCTCCCATCATCCATCGATGCTTCGATCTATGGTGGGGGTTGCTGATTTGGGTCTTCCTCCTCCTCTAGGCCGAGATGCCCAAGACCAAGCACTCCGCACGCAAGCAGGTCACCGGTGGGCCATCTCGTATGTCTCGCCGTGGTGGCTCTGATGACTCGCAGGAGAGGGATCATCCTCGGAAGCGTCCCGCTCGTCCTCACAGATCTACTAGCAACCCCTCTTCGGAGGCATTCGACTATGAGGATGAACTAGACGATTTGCAGCAACCCGAGTTTGTTGCTGTTCGCACCTCCACACCCAAGCCAGGAACTCGTCGGCCCACCTTCAAGCCTCCTCCTCCTCTGGTGCAACCTCACGGTGATGCTCGTCATATCTCTCTTGAACCTCTTGTACCACTCGGCCGTCACGTTAAGCGGTTCAACGAGGTTCCCATTGCTTCATATCTTAAGTTGCGTGATGATGTTGATCAATTTACGGTTGCTCATGACTCTCAGGACAATCGTTTTCTCACTAATGTCCAAGCTGACATTTTTACCACTATCATCATTCCTAAAGGCCTATCTCTCCATGTATGCATTGACCTTGAGCACATCCGTTCTCATTCGGAGAAATATCCGGGGGCTATTGAGCTCATTGAGTCATCTAATCTTGCTTCTCCATTTGCGTTTCAACATGACTTTAACCAAGCTGCCATTCATCAATTCTATGCCACATGTTATTTTGGTCCAAATAACACTGTCACTGGGATGACCTCCGACACCGTGCTCACGACATCTTATTCTCAATTTTTTGCTGCTCTTGGGTTTCCTTACACCGGGTTCAAAATTTGTAAGGATGACCCCAACCATAGGCCCAAGGGCATTGATGTCTGTATGGATCTTCTCAAACCGATAGGAGATATGACTAATGATGAGAAACAAAAGGGTCTGAACCAAGTCTCCATTTGGTGCTCACCTTTCTACATCATCTATCAGTGTGTCATTCGTACCATCTATCCCAAGATGGGTGACAAGGGGTCGTGCAATAGCTACTGCATTGATCTCATGCATCGCCTCTATGCATATCCAAAGGGGAAGATAAATGTTCCTCATTTTCTTTGGCATGAGATCCGTCTCGCTAGCTTTCAGCACAAGCGGGCCTTTCCTCATGCCCCCTATCTTCAGGCTTTTATCGAGAGTGTTGCTCCTTTTCCCATTGCCCACACTCACTTGCATGAGTGGTGGGTCATTCCACCTCACATGGTGGCTGATTGGGTCCCCAAGGACGCTTCTGCTCCTACTCGTCGCACTGCAACTAGTGTTCCTCCTCCTACTTCTCATTCTACTTATTCCAGATCGACATCCTTTGGGCGCATTGCTCGCTTTCTTGGGAAGGCTCACTCTACCATGATGAAGGTGTTTACCTTTCATTGTTCCCAAAATCACGATGTTGTCACTCGCATGGTTACTTCCAAGAATGCTCTAAAGGCTCGTCTGATAGACTCTGGAGTTTACGATGCGAGTGATGATGAACGTCTTCCTGACGAACCACCTTCTGACTTTGGTTTTCCCTCGGGTCCTGAGTGGGCTGACTTCTTTGACGAGGCTGGTGGCAGTGGTGCTCATGATGATGATGATGATGATTTTTGATGATGTTATGACCCCTTTTGGGTATTTGATGCCAAGGGGGAGTAGGCACTTATTTATGTGATGCTATGATATTAGCATGTATCGAACTCATAACTCATGTATTTTTTAGCTTGTATCGAACGTATGTTCTATGCTATGAGTGATGAACCTATATGGAGCCTATTCCGAGTTTATGTTGTCTTGAATATCTTGTGTATGAGATTTGGTTGTGTTGGTACCATATTGAGGGGGAGCTCTCTTCATGCTTACTCTTTATTTATTGCACATGTTTAGGGGGAGCTCCACAGCAAATCTTCCGAAATTCAAAGTTTTTTAAGTGCATGTATGTTGTCATCAACTACCAAAAAGGGGGAGATTGAAAGTGCAATCATGCCCTTAATCATATTTTGATGTTGATGACAACATGCATGTTGGGACTAATCATGTTTATCAAGTATATCTCAGGATTATATCGCAAGGGCTGTGTGAGGATCATGACTACGGAACATAAACATATATACATATATCACTCAAGAGCAGAGACACAAGACAAAGACAGAAAGCTTCGGCTCCTTTTTCGGTTTGTTCTTGAGTATAGGGATCCCGCACTATTAAGAGGGGGTCATTGGATTTCGTGAAAGAACTTGGTCAAACACACAAAATTCCGTCACATATCATCTCAAAATTCTTCCTCTATACTTATGCACAAATATTGGTGGATTCTAAGATAATGGGTTCAACTATCACTGGACGACCGAAAGTCTACGGACGTCCGGCCTCTCTCAGCCAATCGGTCTTCCGGCTCTCCCCGGTTGTCCGGTGCATCTCCACAAAACCGATATTAGTGGATGTCCGATCCCACTGGACATCCGGTCACCTCCGGAAATCCGGTGCACTTCAACAGAATACTTATTAGCGGATTTGCGACCACACCGGATGTCCGGACTCTGGACGACCAGCGCCTTCCGGACGTCCGCTGACTATGATACTCATACCTCGTATGTGCCCCTGGTAGATGCTCCAGCGACTGGAGGCCCTGCCGGACGTCCGGTCCAATCCGAGTCACCGGTCGTCCGGTACACACCGGACGTCCGTCATCCCCTATGCACTAAGTGGCTCAACGGTTTGTTTTGCACACACTATATATAGCCTTCTCCCTCCCACGGGATAAGGTTGACCATTCACTTTGATCTTGCTAAGAACACATTTCACTCTCTCTCTCACTCTTCCACACCTAATCTTAGATCCCTAAGGTATTTGAGAGCACTTGAGAGAAGTTGTCCGATCAAGTGATAGATCCACCCCTTCCGCATCTTTGCACCAAAGGAATTTTTGATTTGAGCAAGTCTTGAGCTTTTCTCCATCGTTCTTGTTACTCTTGGAGGTTGGAGACTCCTAGGCGGTAGGAGTCATTCGGAGAGGAATCAACCATTGTGATTACCCCCGGAAAGTTTGTGAGGGTTCGGAGACAACCCCAAGGTCTACCACTAGTGGTTGAGAAACGCCTTCGTGGTGTTGTCTCTAAGGGAGAATAGGGTGAGCCTTCGTGGCGTTGGTGTACCTTCGTGGTAACATCCACCTCTCTAACAGTGACGTAGCTTCCCTCCAAGGAAGTGAACATCGGCATATATCCTCGTCTCTTGGAGTTGCGGTTATTCCTAACCCTAACTCTCTACTTATGGTTACTTGTCTCTTAGAACTTACTTATATCATATTCTTACTTACTTACATACTTGTGTTACTTGGTTATCTTGCTTAGCTCTTAGCATCACTTACAATTGTTAGGCTCACTTTCATATTCTGCACTAATTCCTAAAATTGCTAAGTAATAATTTAAATTTGTAATTGTACCTATTCACCCCCCTCTAGGTCCATCTCGATCCTTTCACCACGAACTCACGATCCAGCAGAGTGTCGAGGGAGAGCTTCATCAGCACGACTGCGTGATGACGGTGATGATGTTGCTACCGGAACAGGGCTTCGCCTAAGCACCGCTACGATATGACCGAGGTGGATTATGGTGGAGGGGGCACCGCACACGGCTAAAAGATCAATGATCAACTTGTGTGTCTATGGGGTGCCCCCTTCCCCCGTATATAAAGGAGTGGAGGAGGGGAGGGGGCAGGCCTCCTAGGCGCACCCCAAGGGGAGTCCTACTCCCACCGGGAGTAGGATTCACCCCCTTCCCTAGTTGGATTAGGATAGAAGGAAGGGGGAGGAAGGAACGGGGGGGGGGGGTGGGGGTGGGGGGCTCCCAATTCGGGGGCTTGGGGGGCGCCCCCTCCTTTGCTCCCTTCTCCTATCTCCCACTATGGCCCAATAAGGCTCATATACCTCCCGGGGGGTTCCGGTAACCTCTCAGTACATCGGTAAATGCCCGATCTCACCTGGAACTATTAAGATGTCCAAATATAGTCGTCCAATATATCGATCTTTATGTCTCAACCATTTTGAGACTCCTCGTCATGTCCGTGGTGTTATCTGGGTGCGGACCCTATGGGTTCGAGAACTATGTAGACATGACCGAGACATGTCTACGGTCAATAACCAATAGCGGAACCTGGATGCTCATATTGGTTCCTACATATGCTACGAAGATCTTTATCGGTCAAACCGCATAACGATATATGTTGTTCCCTTTGTCATCGGTATGTTACTTGCCTGAGATTCGATCGTCGGTATCTCAATACCTAGTTCAATCTCGTTACTGGCAAGTCTCTTTACTCGTTCCATAATGCTACATCCCGTAACTAACTCATTAGCTACATTGCTTGCAGGGCTTATAGTGATGTACATTACTGAGAGGGCCCAGAGATACCTCTCCGACAATCGGAGTGACAAATCCTAATCTCGATCTATGCCAACTCAACAAAAACCATTGGAGACACCTGTAGAGCACCTTTATAATCACCCAGTTACGTTATGACGTTTGGTAGCACACAAAGTGTTCCTCCGGTATTCAGGAGTTGCATGATCTTATAGTCATAGGAACATGCATAAGTTATGGAGAAAGCAATAGCAATAAACTAAACGATCATCGTGCTAAGCTCACGGATGGGTCAAGTAAATCACATCATTCTCTAATGACGTGACCCCGTTAATCAAATGACAACTCTTGTCTATGGTTAGGAAACATAACCATCATTGATTCAACGAGGTAGTCAAGTAGAGGCAAACTAGTGACACTCTGTTTGTCTATGTATTCACACATGTACTAAGTTTCTGGTTAATACAATTCTAGCATGAATAATAAACATTTATCATGATATAAGGAAATATAAATAAAAACTTTATTATTGCCTCTAGGGCATATTTCCTTCAGTGACTTCATCATTCTCATGAGCTTCAGGCTCCACATTGTCTTCAGCCATGACAGAGTCATTGGCTTCAGTGGCGTTGTTGGTGGCAGCCTCATTGGTTTCAACCTCCATCTGTTCAAGGACTTAAGGGTCGGGCACAATCACATTCTCCTCTAGAATGCCGGGATCACTTGTTGGGGGTGTGTATTCTCGTTCTTCTGCTTTGTCTTCATCGGCTGATGCAGCCTGAATGTCTTCAGCAACTTTGGCTTCGAACTCAGAGGCATTCGCAGTAGGGGTGGCTTCAGGAAACACTTGACGAGCGACTGAGCTTTTTTGCACTTCCCCTTCTAGAATGCTCGACATGGTGACCTATGGCCTGGGGCCTTTGCGAAGCCTGTGAAATGCTGGCGACGCCTTTGGTGAGGGAGTGGTCTGTACCATGTAGTTGTCGTTGTCAAGCACCGGAGTGGTGACTTGAGGTGGTGGTGTTCTTGGTGTCTCATCATGTCCTAGGGTGTCTTGCTGTTGGCGCTCCGCCCATGAGTCATCTCGAGCAATTGGCATCAATGGACGACCAATGGTGATAAGTTCACTGCTCATCGTAGCAGGCGATGATACCGCCTGGGGCTCGAGCTGAGGAAGGACTACATCATCATTTACATTGTCTTCATGACCAATGTCTTCAGCTGTGATGGGGTCAGCAGCTAGAACTTCTTCACTTGCATGAGCCTCTGTGGAAGCAGGCTCATGGATCACAAGACGACACTCTTGGTTGGTCGAGGCAGGAAGAGCGACGGAGATAGGTTCAACGATGAGGGGCTCTAAGGCAGCAGCTTGCTCTTTCTTTGAAGACTTTGAAGTCTTTGTCTTCAATTTCTTCTTGGAGGGAGCATCATCAGAAGTATCCTTGTGCTTCCTCTTCCTGGCTTCGGCTTTAGCCTGTCGTGTCTTCTTTATTTCTAAAGCTACTGAGGGGACCTTTGGCTTCAAGCCAGTCATACTGGCAGGGAAGACAATGTGAGGTTCTTCCTGCCTTTGCGCTTCGGATTGGGCCACAATAGACTTCTTCTTTTGTTTGGCAGCCATCCTGGGGTCGATGCCAGGATGCCCAAGAGCCTTTCTCTTTTCAGCTTCATTGTGTGCTTGGACACATTTCTGTGCATAATACTTCATGCGCTCTCGAGAGCCTTTGGCTTCTTCACGCTTCTTGTGGAATTCTGCCTTGAGGTCATTGAACATCTTCTTGAAGATTTGCACATCAGCTACACTGAGCTTGGCCATGTGCTTCTTGAAATGTGCTTTCTCATGATCAATCTTGTTCTCGAGCTTGACGATTTTCCGAGATAAGGCCAACTCATTTCCAATGGCTCCATGAAAAGTGACACTGATATCCACTGGCAGCTGCAAGTCATCAATACTGATGCTCTGGTCGTCTAACCACTCATCGATGAAGTTGTTCAATATGTCAACATCAAAGAGGGGCAGATCGTTGAAGATCTCCGCCTCTTGCTTGATCTTGATCAGCATCTCAAGAGCTTCATCACCAAGATCTTCATCGCTTGATAGATCAATGGTGTCTTCCTCGTTCCGCAGAACGGCAGGAGGAGTCAAGTCATGCCCAGAAACATTCTTGGGCTTCTTGGTCTTCTTGGTCCTCTTGGATACGCAAGACAGGTCTTCAGACTGCACACTGGGTTTAGGAGGTGCAGCGGCCAATGGCTTCATAGGCGAAGCGGTTGGTGCAACAGATGGCTTCGAAGCTTTTGCCTTCTTCATCTTCTGCTTCGGTGGTGCTGGCATCTTCTGAGTCTGCGTCATCAGCTGATTGCTCCATCGTGACCCTCTGAGCAGCGATTAGAGAGAGGAGCCCATCGAAGCTGGTGAAGGGGCCGATGACATTTGGATTGGCTTCGCGAGTGCCATCCTGTCTTGGAGGAGAAGGATCGGGGTTAGTTGAGTCCAAGCTCCTTTCTGTTCTTTGCAGCTGATTCCTTTGCAAATTGATAGTTTCACTTGAAGAGATTGTCTTCACGACACCATAGCAAAGATGATGGGTCGACATTTGTAGGTTGCGATCCTCAGACCATGCAAGGATAGAATCCTTGGGCAATAGCTTCAGGCATCGACTTTGGCTGCAGATTCTTGTACAAAATATTGCCCCATGGGCGCTTGATGGCATTCTTCTTAGCATATTCAGCAGTGACGAAGTTATACTTGAACTACTGTTCTGCCCAATATCTTAGAATCCATTGGATTCGGGTCTTGCGCTGATTCTAGTTCTCCTCTAGATCTGCCTTGTATAGTTCATGCAGATCCGGAGGCAGATCTAGAGCTGTATTGCCTCGGCGTTGCCTACCACCTTTCCTAGCAGACTTCTCTGTGGCCATGATATTCAAGCAGATAGGCTTCAGAATAGTGAAAGGCTTCAGTCTACTGGTCAGACAAGAACTGGCTTCAGGGGAGTGAATATGATGTTGTAAGAACTCTGCAAATGAATGCAAAGTATGAGAACCAAGGGATTCTCCCACTGACATGTACCTCTGACAACATTAAAGGTGCGAGGGAAGAGGAAGAGGTCATATGCATTCCGAGAAGATTTTGAAGATAAATCAGTTTGAAGACATTGACCTCATAGAGCAAAGACATTCACTTATTTGAAGAGAGTTGGTTCCATATTTGTACGAATCTATGAATAAGTACGAGTGAGGAATCTAACTAGTTATGAAGCATAATTGAATATCCTTTGCATGATATGAGATGCAGACAGAGACGGATCTAGATTTGGAAGTATAGAAACCACTTTTGGTTGAAGTGGATGGATTTGACGGATCACAAGACAGTAAAAAGTGAGATTTAATTACCGCTGTCGAACTGCTAGACGAGGCAGAGAAGGAAGCCGAGCAGTTCAATCTATCGCACCCTAACTTGCCGGCGGAAGACGCCTACGGCGATAGCAGAGAGGACGAGGTCTGCGGACGGTGTGAAGAAGTCACGGCAGCTAAGCGCTTCGTCTCTGACGTCGACGCGAGCTAGCGGAGGCGCTAGGGATTGAGCGAGGTTGCGAGGTGGAAGAAGAGATAATGAACACATGGGGGGTGAGTATTTATAAGGTGGAGGGCTGCACAGCGTAATTACGCAGGTGCCCCGGGCGGTTCACATCTGATGGACATGTGGTGTGCATGCAACTCATTGGAAGTTGTTCCATGTTCCCACGCATGCCTAGTTTGTCAGGTGGTCGTTCCGGCTTCTCCGGGTTTCAGGCAAAAGAGATATATCATTGAAAGCAGTTTTAAATGTGTGTCTTTATATCTTCAGCTGACAAGGATGTAGTGAAGACATTCAACAAGTTTCAATAGAACACATATGACTTGGATAGATAGAGTTTAAGGAAGAAGCTCAGAAGGGGTTAGGGTCCGATCACATTCACTTAGTTCAGAAAAATGGCAAGTTTGAAGACATAGCTATAAGTGAATATATATATATATATCAAAAGACTATATCAACATTGCGAAGATAAACCATGAAGATAAATCAATGTTGAAGACAAGCCAAATGCGAAGATAATGCGATCATGACGCCAAAAGAAAATCTTCGAGAAAGTTTGGTGGTGGCGTTACCCACCGTATAGGAAGTATGAGACCCAGACATGGCGCACAATTATAGTGGTGCTCTGAAATCAACTTCCGTGTTAATGTATTCACACTTAGAGTGTATGTCTTCATTGATTAAATATATACGTTACTTCGTGTGTTGCACATCTAAGTCATCAACATGCATAAGCGTTAGGATGTGTGTGCAATCACAGGACATTTGAGGATTCTAAGATATTTAGCTCACACCGCAACTTGCAAAACCTTTTCTCATCCAAGGGCTTTGTGAAGATATTTGCCAATTGCTCTCCAGTGTTGACGTGAATGATATCAATGTCTTTCTTCATGACATGATCTCTGAGAAAGTGATGACGGATCTGAATGTGCTTTGTCTTCGAGTGCTGAACTAGGTTGTTGGCAATCTTGATGGCGCTTTCACTGTCGCAGTACAGTGGCACATGCTTCAGGTGGATGGCATAGTACTTGAGAGTTTGCTTCATCCATAGAAGCTGAGCGCAGCAAGATCCTGCAGCAATGTATTCAGATTCAACAGTGGAGAGAGATACACAGCTTTGCTTCTTTGAAGACCAACAGACAAGAGATCGTCCAAGAAAGTGACATGTTCCTGATGTAGACTTGCGATCAACCTTTTCACCAGCATAGTCATCATATGAGAATCCAACTAGATCAAAATCTGAGCCCTTTGGATACCATAATCCTAGTGTTGGGGTGTAAGCCAAATATCGAAGAATTCGCTTCACAGCTAAGTGATGTGATTCCTTTGGTGCCGCTTGAAATCGGGCACACATGCAAACGCTGAGCATTATATCTAGCCTAGATGCACATAAATAGAGTAAAGAGCCAATCATGGAGCGGTATACCTTTTGATTGAACTCTTTACCATTGTCGTCAGGACCCAATTGACCTTTGGTTGGCATTGGCGTCGTGTACCCTTTGTAGTCTTGCATTCCAAACTTCTTCAGGGAATCTTTGAGATATTTTTCTTGTGAAATGAAGATGCCATTACTCTGCTGACGGATTTGAAGACCAAGGAAGAACTTCGGCTCACCCATCATTGACATCTGATATTGCTCTTGCATCATATGCCCAAATTCATCACTGTATCTCTTGTGAGTGCAACCGAAGATAATGTCATCCACATAGATTTGGCATACAAACAGTTCACCATCATATGTCTTCATGAAGAGTGTGGGATCTAGGGAACCAGTTTTGAAGGCTTTGCTCTTCAGGAAGTCTTTGAGTGTGTCATACCAAGCTCGAGGTGCTTGTTTGAGGCCATATAGTGCCTTGTTGAGCATGTATACCATGCCGGGATGCTTTGGGTCTTCAAAGCCAGGTGGTTGAGCAACATACACTTCTTCTTCAATTTTGCCCTTGAGAAAGGCACTCTTTACGTCCATTTGGTACAGAAGAAAGTTGTTGTGGTTGGCATAGGGTAGCAGAATACGAATGGCTTCAAGCCTAGCCACAGGAGCAAATGTTTCATCGAAGTCAATCCCTTCAACTTGAGTGTAACCTTGAGCAACGAGACGAGCCTTGTTTCTGACGACTTGACCATGCTCATCTTGTTTGTTGCGATAGATCCATTTGGTGCCAATGATATTGTGCTTGCGAGGATCAGGATGCTTAACTAGCTCCCAAACATTGTTCAGCTCGAACTGTTGAAGCTCTTCTTGGATAGCTTTGTAAGTGCATCTAGTGCCACCCCTAGTTGGTTTTGGAGTATTGACGACAAACCTAGTTGAGGGACTAATGTGTTTGTGAGAATTGCAGGATAACACAGGAAGAAGTCCCTCATTGATTCGGTTTTCCTACCAGAGATGACCCCTAAAAATGTATGAAGACATTGAAGTCAAAGGTGGTATATGAAGATATTCACATTGAAGACGATGACAAGAGAAGACATTGCATGAAGCCTATGGAGCTCGAAGACTTAGATCTTTCGTAGTTCTTTTTCTTCTTTGTTGAGTCATAGGAACCACCGTACTGTTAAGTGGGGTCCAAGAGAACCAGTCAGAATGACTGAAGTGATGCTTAACAAAACCTATGTCTTCGAGTGAAGACTATGAGAGCGAATCTTGTCCAGAGTCGGACAAGTCAGCTTTTCTTGTAGCCCAAGTAAAGTTGCCGTGTGAGTTTGAAATCTGACCGTTGGAACACGTGTCAGTTCCTTAGTGACCCAGGGTCATTTCGGACAAATCAGGTCGGGTTGCCTAGTGGCTATAAATAGCCCACCCCCTACAACCATAAATGGTTGGCTGCTCAGAGTTAGTGTACGGCTTTTGTCGTTTGAGAGCAACCCACCTCGAAGCCTTTGAGAGAGAATTCCTTGCGAGGATAAAGCCCTAACCACTCAGAGCCAACGAGAATTAGGCATCACTTAAGTCTTCTTGTCTGTGTAATCTGAAGACTTATTACACTTGAGGACTGTGAATCCTCCAGCCGGTTAGGCGTCGCGTTCTGAGCATCCAAGAGACATTGTGGATTGCTTATGAACGAAGTCTGTGAAGGTTTGGGAGTCTACCTTGAAGATTTACCAGAGTGATTGGGCGAGGTCTGTGTGACCTTAGCTCAAGGGGAATACGGTGAGGACTGGGTGTCCCGAGCTGCGTGTTCAGGACTGGGTGTCCGGGACTGTGTGTCCTCAGGTTTAAATACCTAGCCGCCTAACCAGACGTACAGTTGTCACAGCAACTGGAACTGGTCCAACAAATCATTGTCTTCAATGAGTCACTGGTTTCATCCTTCCCTTCTCTTTACTTACTGTTACTCCTTGTGAAGTCATTGTATGATTGCACTATCTTTTATCTTCACTGAGTGACCGCGTGTTCTGTTTGGCTTCATAATATCTTCCTACCTGATCCTTAATACATTGCTGCTATTAGTCATTGTGCTTTCACTCCATTGAATATTTGACTATGGCTTGCCTAGTGTAGTCTACCTTCCGCTGCAGGGTAATAGGTTTATTTCTATCGGTTGTCTTCATAACTTCCACATTTTGAAGACTTTCATAAAAATCACCTATTCACCCCCCTCTAGTCGATATAACGCACTTTCAATTGGTATCAGAGCAAGGTACTCCCTTGTTCTGTGTGATTCGGTTTAGCCACCTGGAGTTTTAGCTATGTCGACTGCAGGGATAATTAAAGTCTCCGCTGCGTGCCCCGTCTTTGATGGAACTGAATATCCGTACTGGAAGAATAAGATGCGCATGCATCTTGAAGCCATTGACGTCGACCTATGGTATGTCGTCAAGAACGGCGTTCCCAAGGCTGGAGAAGGTGTCACTGTTGCTGATGTCAAGAAGTTCGTTCAACTGGGCTCTACTGCCAAGAATATCATCTGTGGTCATCTGACCAAAGGACAATATGGCCGCGTGAGTGCTTTGGAAACATCTAAGCTAGTCTGGGACTGGCTCTCTAAAGTCAACGAAGGCGTCTCAACCCAGAGAGATCAGAGAATCAGTGTCCTTCGCAACCTCTTCAACCGCTTCAAGAGAAATGACAATGAGAATGTCCAGCTCACATTTGATCGACTCACTGACATCACGAATGAGCTTCAAGCCCTTGGCGCTACTGAGATCACCAAGCATGAAGTCGTCAAGACACTACTGAGATCACTTGACAGTTCGTTTGACACCCTAGCCCTGATGATTTAAGAACGACCTGATTTCAAGACACTCGATCCGTCTGACATACTTGAGAGGCTCAACACACATGAGTTTCAGCTTTCTGAGAAAAGAGATATCTACGGTACAAACTATGGGCGAACTCGTGCCTTGAAGGCAAAAGCTGTCTCCTCATCTGAAGAAGAATCTGACAGCAGTTCTGATGATCCTGAAGACATTGGAAGGGAACTTGCTATGCTTGTGAAGAAGTTTCAAAAATTCAACAAGAAGAAAACATGTCACAAGTGCAAGAAACCTGGCCACTTCATCTCTGAGTGTCCATAGTGGGACAATGAGAACAAAAAGAAGAAGAAGAGGAAGGAATATGACTCTGACGACAAGAAGAAGAAGAAATACTCAAAGTCTTCTTCCAAGTCTTCCTCAAAGTCTTCATCACACAAGAAGAGCTCATCTGGCAAGGCACGTGCGTTTGTTGGCAAGGAAATGGATTCAGAGGAGGAGTCCGCTTCTGAGGAGGCAGAGGTGGAGTCTGAGGAAGAGTCCGATTCTGGCATTGCAAGTCTGGCTACAGCATACGTTGCCAAGTCCATCTTCAACACTGAAGACAATGACTTCATCACCGACACCGATGCAAATGACAAGGACTACTCCGCTCCTACCTACTGCTTCATGGCACGCGGTGCCAAGGTAAACACACGCACTAATCACTATCAAACATCTAGTGAAGATGACTCTGATTGTGGTTCAAAACCCAGCTACAAAACACTTGCTAAAATTGCCACTGAACAACAGAAAGCTATGGAACATATTCAAAAACTGTTAGACAAAAGTGATGATATGTTAGGCGCTGAAATGACTCGATCCGAGTCCTTAATTGTTGACATAAAAAATCTTCACATTAAGTATGAGGAACTTGAAAGTCGTCATGAAACGCTCTCAACAACTCATGAAAAGCTTTCCTATGATTATCTTCAAAGGAAGCAAGATCTTGAGAAATTGAGAGTGGCTCATGAAGATCTTCAAAAGGAAAATGAGTCACTTCGCGCCGAACAGATCAGTTCCGCTCAGGAAGGATTTGAACCACCATGTCTTAAATGCATTGAGCGTGATAATGCTACTACTGTTGCTGAATGTTCTACTGCTGCTACTGTTGCAATATCTTCAACTGTTGATGTGGGAACTAACCCCTCTGCTGAGGATTCCACTGCTATTGCTGATGAGAATGCTACGTTGAAGACATTGCTTGAAACAGAGATGTACAAAAGTCTTAAAGGGCATCAGACACTATGTGATGTCCTAAAAAAGAAGATCTTGAACCGAAACCCGAGGAAAGAGGGTGTTGGGTTCGTAAGGAAAATGAATGCTGATGGCTCTTACTGGAAACCTGAGCAGTACCCCAAAACCACATGGGTTGCTGCAAAGGAATCTTCAGCAGATCCATCCACTCTAGCTGGCTTCACTTGTGCAAACCCCATTGTCTTTGATGAATCCTTTGATGCAAACTATAAACTGTTTAAGAATCAAAATGGTGAAGTGTTTGCCAGGTACATTGGTACTAACTGCAGGACCGGACCGCCTATGAAGAAGATCTGGGTTCCGAAAAAGTGTCTGGACAATCTTCCTGCGAATGTCATCATGACACCACACATGAAGAAGACAAACCTCAGACCACAGGCTTCATATGGTCCAAAGGCTTCATACAGACAGAGGACTCACCTAAGTCGCACTAACGCAAATTTTTTGCAGGGAAACCATACTCAGGCCTATGAATATGAGCGCGGTTCATCAAACCGCCATGTTCATAAGACCAAGAACTATTATGCTTATTCTTATGAGTACTATTGTCCGCCTGCAAGACTTTTTGCTAGGGCCCCAAAGCCAAAGTTCTCAGACGCTGCACTTAGACTTATTGCTTCTAAGCCACCCTTGAAGATGTGGGTGGCTAAGAAAGCTTAACTCTCTTTTGCAGGGAAAGGTCTCCAGCAGAAAACCAAAATCGTCTGACGCTATTGCTGGGGACCTTAAACATCTTGTAGGGCGCAAGATCAAATGTCCGAATGGTCTTACTATGTACTTCGTTCCTGAATCGCTTGCTACTCTCCCTATTAGTCCTAATCTGGATCTAAGCTTTCATAACCCACTGGTTCGTCAAATGTTTTTGCTTCACAATTCTCTTCGTGAAGCCTATCCCCCTAACTGCACTGTAGGGTATGACACCAACGTCTTCAGAATGGATTATTGATAGTGGGTGTACCAATCACATGACTGGCAAAAGAAGCCTTCTTATGGACTCAACCTTACGTCCATCCGACAAGAGTCACATCACATTTGCTGACACTGGTAAAAGTAAGGTACTGGGTCTAGGTAGAGTTGCAATCTCAAAGGATCAACACATGGATAAAGTCTTGCTTGTTGAATCCCTTGGATTCAACTTAATGTCTGTCTCAATGCTTTGCGATTTGAACATGATCGTAATATTTGGAAAATATCGCTGCCTTGTACTAATGGATCTGACAAGTCTCTAGTGTTTGAAGCGTATCGGAAAGATGATTTGTACGTAGTAGATTTCTCGGCAGAACCACAGCTTGCCGTATGTCTTCTAGCAAAAGCTTCAGAATGCTGGCTCTGGCATCGGAGGTTAGGGCATGCTGGCATGAGGAACCTCCACACCCTTGCAAATAAGAAGCATGTCATAGGCATCGAGGGCGTCAAGTTCAAGAAATATCACTTATGCGGTGCCTGTGAAGCAGGAAAGATGACGAGGGCCAAACATCCCTCGAAGACAATCATGACAACCACTCGACCCTTCGAACTGCTTCACATTGATCTTTTCGGTCCCACTCATTACTCAACTCTTACTACTACTGCTTGTCTCTATGGCTTTGTAATTGTTGATGATTATTCTAGATATACTTGGGTGCACATAATCCTCTACAAGACTGAAGTGCAGGATGTCTTCAGACGCTTCGCCAATCGAGCAATGAACAACTATGGCGCCAAGATAAAGCACATCAGAAGCGACAATGGCACTGAATTCAAGAACACCGGCCTTGATACATATCTTGATACCTTGGGAATCACACATGAATTCTCAGCCCCGTACACGCCACAGCAGAATGGCGTCGTCGAATGCAAGAACAGAACACTCATTGAGATGGCCCGAACGATGCTTGATGAATACAAGACTCCAAGAAAATTCTGGCCTGAAGCCATTGATACTGCATGCCATACAATCAATCGTGTTTATCTTCACAAGCTTCTGAACAAGACATCTTATGAGCTCCTTACTGGAAAGAAGCCAAATGTCAGTTACTTCAGAGTATTTGGTGCCAGGTGCTGGATCAAGGATCCACATCACACTTCAAAATTTGCACCAAAAGCACATGAGGGTTTTATGCTTGGATATGGAAAGGATTCGCACTCCTACATAGTCTTCAATCTCTTTCATTATAAAGTGGTTGAAACAGTGGATGTGCGGTTTGATGAGACTAACAGTTCACAAAGAGAGCACCTCCCAAATATGTAGATGAAGTTCCATCCAGCGAATCAATCAAGCTTATGGGAACCGGAGAAATCATACCCTCTGAAGCTCAACCTGAAGAGGAACTTATCATCTCCGCACCTGATCAACCTGAAGATAATGCTCAGCCTGAAGACAATCCCACTAACAATGACAATGATCAGCAAGAGCAAAACCTTTGCCCTGTACATCCTCGTGTTGCCAATGAAGTGCAGATTGAGATAATAATTGACAGCATCAATGCACCCGGTCCGCTCACTCGATCAAGGGAAACTCAGCTAGCAAATTTCTGTGGGCACTTCGCATTCGTCTCAATTACAGAACCCAACAAAGTTGAAGAAGCCTTCATGGAACCTGAATGGATTCAAGCTATGCAAGAAGAGCTTCAACAGTTTGAGCTGAATAATGTATGGGAACTGGTTAAGCGTCCTGATCCTCGGCAGCACAACATAATAGGCACCAAATGGATATACCGCAACAAGCAAGATGAACATGGTCAAGTTGTCAGAAACAAAGCTCGTCTCGTTGCTCAAGGATATACTCAAGTGGAAGGCATTGACTTCGATGAAACATTTGCTCCTGTGGCTAGACTTGAAGCCATACGCATACTGCTGGCCTATGCAAATCATCACAACATACTTCTATATCAAATGGATGTGAAGAGCGCCTTTCTCAATGGCAAGATTGAAGAAGAAGTGTATGTTGCACAACCGCCTGGCTTTGAAGATCCAAAACATCCTGACATGGTATACAAGCTCAACAAGGCACTGTATGGCCTCAAACAAGCCCCTCGGGCCTGGTATGACACACTCAAATACTTCCTGAAGAGCAAAGGCTTCATACCTTGTTCCCTAGACCCCACTCTCTTCACGAAGACATATGATGGTGAACTGTTTGTGTGCCAAATATATGTGGATGACATTATCTTCGGCTGCACCAATCAGAAGTACAGTGAAGAGTTTGGATATATGATGCAAGAGCAATATGAGATGTCCATGATGGGAGAGCTGAAGTTCTTCCTCGGTCTCCAAATATGACAGCAACGCAACGGCATCTTCATATCTCAAGAGAAGTATCTCAAAGATTGCCTGAAGAAGTTCGGTATGCAAGACTGCAAAGGCTTCACGACGCCAATGCCAGCCAAGCATCATCTGGGTCCTGACGACAATGGTAAAGAGTTCGACCAAAAGGTATACCGCTCCATGATTGGTTCTTTGCTTTATCTATGTGCATCTAGGCCAGATATTATGCTTAGTGTTTGCATGTGTGCTCGATTTCAAGCGGCACCAAAGGAGTCGCATCACTTAGCTATGAAGGGAATTCTTCGATATTTGGCTCACACCCCAACTCTAGGATTATGGTATCCAAAGGGCTCAGAGTTTGATCTGGTTGGATTCTCGGATGCTGATTATGCTGGTGAAAAAGTGGATCGCAAGTCCACATCAGGCACATGTCACTTTCTGGGACGATCGCTTGTATGTTGGTCTTCAAAGAAGCAGAACTGTGTATCTCTCTCCACTGCTGAATCTGAATACATTGCTGCTGGATCTTTCTGCGCTCAGCTTCTGTGGATGAAGCAAACACTCAAGGACTATGGCATTCATCTGAAGCAAGTGCCACTCTACTGCGACAACGAAAGCGCCATCAAGATTGCCAACAACCCAGTTTAGCACTTGAAGACAAAGCACATTGAAATTCGTCATCACTTTCTCAGAGATCATGTTGTGAAGGAAGATATTGATATCATACACGTCAACACTGAAGAGCAATTGGCAGATATCTTCACCAAGCCCTTGGATGAGAAGAGATTTTGCAAGTTACGGTGTGAGCTAAATATCCTGGAATCGTCAAATGTCCTGTGATCAGGCACACATCCTAACACTTATGCATATTGATGACTTAGATGTGCAACACACGAAGTAAAGCATATCTTCAATCAATGAAGACATACATTCTAAGTGTGAATACATTAATATGGAATTTGACTTTGGAGCGCCACGATAATTGTGCGCCGTGTCTGGGTCTAATGCTTCCTATACGATGGGTAACGCCACCACCAAAATGTTCTGTTTGAAGTGTTTCACTCATGGCGTTACATTTGCTATGTCTTCACATTTGGTTTGGCTTCAATTTCAACATGTCTTCATGATTATCTTCACTATGTTGATTATATATATATACTAGTGTTCTATCCTCTACATCATTCACTTATAGCTATGTCTTCTTGTTGAATCTTTTGAACTAAGTGAATGTGATTGGACCCTAACCTCTCTATGCTTTCTATCTCAAACTCTATCTCTCCAAATCATATGCATTCTATTGAAACTGTCGAATGTCTTCTCTGCGTCCTTGTCAGCAGAAGATACAGAGACAACCATTAAGTCCGTTTTCAATGCTCATTCCTTCACCAGAAACCCGGAGAAGTGGGAACGACCACCCGACAATCCAGGCGTGCGTGGGACATGGAACAACCCCCGATATGCTGCATGATGGCCACGTGTTCCTCAGATGTGAATCGCCAGGGGCACCTGTGTAATAACACAGTGCCGCCCCTGTACCTATAAATACACACCTCACTGCAGTCATTATCTCTTCTTCCACTCTCGCATGAACCCTAGCGCCACCGCTAGCCCTCGACGACGCCGGCGACGAAGCGCTTCGCTGCCGCAACCTCTCCGACGCCGTCTTCACACCGACCGCGGACATCGTCTTCTCCGCCGTCGCCGTAGGTGTCCTCTGTCGCCAAGTTAGGGCACGGACGATCGAACTGCTCGGCCTCCTCTTCCACTCTGTCTAGCAGTTCTTCGTGTGGTAAATAAAAATTCCTTTTTACAGCCCCTTTGATCCTGTAGCTTTATCACTTTCTACCACAAGCAGTTTCTATTCACACAAGTTGGATCTCTTTCATACTGCATCTCATAACATGCCTAGTATATTCACTTATGCTTCACAAAGTAGTTAGATTCCTCACTTGTACTGATCCGTGGATTCGTACAAATCTGGAACCAACTCCTTATCTATGAGTGAATGTCTTCGCACGATGAGTTCAATGTCTTCTAAACTGATTTATCTTCAAAATCTTCTGAGAATGCATATGACCTCTTCCCCTTCCCTCGCACCTTAATGCTGTCACAGGTACATGTCCGTGGGAGAATCCCTTGGTTCTCATAGTCTGCATTCATTTGCAGAATTCTTACAGTATCACATAAATTCTCCCGAAGCCAGTTCCTGTTTGTCCAGCAAGCGAAAACCTTTGAAGCCTTTGAACGTATTGAAGCCTTTCAGTTTAAAGTTCATGGCTTCAGAGAAATCAGCAAGGGTGGCAGAAAGCGTCAAGGAGAAACATCAAGAGATCTGCCCGATGACCTCTCAAAGCTGTACAAAACAGATCCTGAAGAGGATTACAATCAGCGCAAGACACGAATCCAATGGATTCGACGCTATTGGGCAGAACAGTGGTTCAAGTACAGATTTGTGACCAAGGAATATGCTGAAAAGAATGCCATCAAGCGACCATGGGGAGACATCCTCTACAAAAATCTTCAACCCAGGACCAGAGATGAAGCCATTGAACAAGGCTTCTATCCTTGCATGGTCCGTGGACCACAACCTGCAGATGCTGACCCATCGTCCCTGTTATGGTGTCGTGACGACAATCTGTTTAAGCGCAACTTCCAGTTTGCCCAGAACTCAGGAAGCAGAACAAGAAGTCTCTGGGATTAGACTTCAACCCTGGTCCCTCTGCTCCCCGTGCCGATGGAACTCGCGAAGCTGAACCCAATCTTCTTGGGCCCTTCTACAACCTTGAAGGTCTCATCACCCATATAGTGGTTCAAGGGACTGTCGTAAATGAGCCTGCAGATGACGCTGACTCAGATGAAGCGCCTGCAGCACCGAAGCCAAAGAAACTGAAGCAGCCAAAAGCTTCAAAGCCGGCCTCTGCACCAAAAATCTCACGGGCGAAGCCACTGGCAACTGCACCTCCTGAAGACAGTGTGTAGTCTGAAGATTTGTCACGCATCTCCAAGCCCCAGAAGGTCAAGATGCCTCTGCCACACACCGGCCAAGAGCTGATAGCTGCTGCCATTCTGCGCAACCATGCCATTGAGCTGTCAAGTGATGAAGATCTTGCAGATGACGCTCTTGAGCAACTCATCAAGAGCAAAGAAGAAGCAGAAATCTTCAATGATCTGCCTCTCTTTGACGTGACAATCATCCACAACTTCATTGATGAGTGGTTTGACATGCCAAACATTAGCATCGAAGATCTGCAACTACCCATTGGCCTCAGTGTCTCCTTCCATGGCGCCATTGCTTCAGAGCTAGCTGTCGCTCAGCGCATCGTCGAACTGAAGCAAAAGATTGACTATGAAAAGGCTCAGTTCAAGAAGCATATGGCCAAGCTCAGCGTGCAAGAGGTGAAAAACTTCAAGATTATGCTGCACGAGCTCAAAGAAGCCTTTCTCAAGAAACGCCCAGAAGCTCAGGGTTCTCGGGAGCGCATGAAGAGCCTGGCTGACAAGTGTGTGCATTGATCCCAAGATGGCTGCTAAGAAGAAGCCCATTGTGACCGAACCTCTCACACCAAGGCAGGAAGCAGATCCCATTGTCTTCCCAACTCGCATGACTGGCTCGAAGCCAAAGGCCCGGTCAACTGCTTCAGAGCTGAAGAAGACGAGGACTGCTGAGGCTGAAGCCAGGAAGAGGAAACACCCCGAAGCCTCTCCTACTGCCCCCTCCAAGAAGAAGAGGAAGACCAAGAAAGAACGGGCTGCTCCCACAGAGCCTTTGATTGTTGAACCCATTTCCATGGTTCGTCCTGACGCTGAACGCCAACTGACAATCCATGAGCCTGCTTTCACAGAGGCTCATGAAGCTGAAGACTTTCCAATAGCTGATCCCATCGCTGCTGAAGACATTGGTCACCATGACCATGTAGAAGATGGTGCAGTCCTTCCTCAGCTCGAGCACAGCGAACTCATCAGCATTGGTCGTCCTCTGACGCCAATTTCTCAGGATGCTTCATGGGCTGATCGCCCACAAGAGGAAGAAGACTTTGAGGCCCAGCCAACTCCAACTACACAGGCGTCGCCTGCGTTGCGCAGGCTTCGCAAAGTACCAAGGCCTCCAGTCTCTACGTCTGAAGCTGAAGCTGCTGAAGACATTCCGGCTGCATCAGCCGATGAAGAAGAAGTCCCACAAGCTGCTACTCCCCTATCCCACCAAGAAGCGGTTCTCGAGGAGAACGTGACTGTGACCGACCCTCCAGCTCTTCAAGTGGAGGTTGAAAATCTTGAGGCTGCCACCACCAACACCAATGAAGCCACTGACGTTGTCATGGCTGAAGCTAATGTGGAGCCCTCACCAACAAAAGCACTAGAAGTCAGCGAAGCAACTGATCCCACTACTTCTATTCCTGCGCCTGCTGCCGGTCCTCAGTTCGACTATCATGTTGAGCATAGGCCTCAGGTACAGAAGCCAATCCCAAGATTGCCCAGGTTCCCAGGTCCTGCATCAGCACCTGGATCATTCAATATCAATGGCTTCAGAGCAGACAACACATTCTTCAATAGCTCCAGGAACCCGTACTTAAGGGAAAGAATATCATCTGATCGGTTCTGGAGCTATCCACAGCGAAGCTATTACTCCTGCATTTTATACAATCAAGGTCGCATCTTCCCACACAAGCGTCTTGACATTTAAGAAATAGCTGGTCTGCCCGGTCTGGAAGAAGCTCTGGATTGCTTCAAAGAGGTTGGATTGCTGCCGTTCTTCACTGACCAAGAGCATTGGAATGAAGAGTTGCTGCTCCAATTCTATGCCACACTTCACATCCGCGGGTATAACAGAGTTCCGAAGACTTGGGTCCTGGAGTGGATGACAGGAAATGTTCATCACGAAGCCAAAGCCTTTGACATCATTGAGCTCACTGGTCTACCCACTCCTGGCGATCTCTACGAATCTGGCTGTCAACTTCACAGTGAAGCTGTGGAGAGCATCTTTTAGAAGCCTGAACCTAACATGAGTTAGATGCTCAGTATGATGAAGCCATTGCCCCAAGATGCTGAATATCCCAAAGAGTTATTTGTTGAAGACCTTGAGTATCTGCCAAGAACTATTTATCACATCATAAGGCGAACTCTCTGGCCCATCAAAGGACACTCTCCACATGCCAAGCTGGAAGGTGCAATGAAGACTTTGGTCTTCTATATTCTTCATGGCAAATGCTTCAATGCACAGGACTTCTTCGTTCGCCAACTTGCTGCATCAGGCTCTGATCTGTTTGGCTTGAAGTTCTACGCCCCATGGGTAATGCGGCTGATTGAACTTCACTCCGCTATCTCATATCAGCCATCTGCTCGCAATCATCGGATCTTTCTGCCTGATGTGGATATGTCTATTGAAGCCATCTATCCTGAGCCTGCCAAGGAACCTCTAAGTCTTCAGAATGCGGAGCATCAAAGTTTTTCTCAGAACATTGAAGGAGTTGAAGCAGTCACTCGTGTGTATCCTTTGGTTGGCACTACACGTGCGCCGCATCCTGCTCTCACTGAAGCCACTGATAGCACAATTGCCCAACGACCCAAGAAGCGCACTCATGTTCTCAATGACCGAGAGCTTCTTGTGGCTCTTCATCAGAAACAGGATAGGCATCATGACTGGCTGAAGCGTCAAATGCAAAGCCTCTTGGTGGATGTTAATCGCATTTGCAATCTTGCCACCAAGAATGCCTTTGTTGCCCATGAAACCTCTCGACGCACATGGAAAGGGCTGACGCTGATGTGCTCTGAAGATGATCTTCAAGAGGATGGCTTCTCTGAGCGCTTCAAGTTTGACTCCACACCTCCTCGAAGGGCAGTGCTGCGACGAACTCCATCTCTTGAAGACTCTGAGTTCTCTTCCTCAGCTGCAACTGTGAATGCCAGAGTGATCGAGGATGAAGACGATGCTACTTCACCGCCACCTCCTTCAGCATGCTTCGACCCTGCTCCAAGTTCTTCTGCACCGCCGAACACCACCGCCGACCCTGCTGCTTCACCTACTCTTCATGGGAACGAGTAGATGCTCTATGTCTTCAAACCTTTTTGGTCCTTACTGACAAAAGGGGGAGAAGCATATGAGTTTGATAGTCTTCAAGCGGGTCCATATGGGCGGGTGCTTCATATTTTGCTTCGTGTTTACAACTCCCGTTTTGACACATTTGGTTCTTTTGAGTTGTAACACTTAAACTCGATGGTCGTCTGCTACTTATTTGCCATTTTGTGATGCGATGATAAATTCCGCATGTGTGACGATAAATTCCGCACTTAGATCATTTTGCAGACGTCCATTTTCCATTATGCATGTCATTATCTTCACATACCTTCACATGCATAGTGGATTGTCATCATAAGTTGAAGAGGATCTCCACAAGTACAACCTGCCATGTGCATTTGCATTCCAAAAGCAAATTACTCATATGCACATCTTCAGGGGGAGCCCTTGCAACTTATGAAGACAATTCCTTATCCTTTACAATTTCACATATTATATTCCCCGTTTAAAACTTCAACTAGTTTGTCATCAATCACCAAAAAGGGGGAGATTGTAAGTGCATCTAGTGCCACCCCTAGTTGGTTTTGGAGTATTGACGACAAACCTAGTTGAGGGACTAATGTGTTTGTGAGAATTGCAGGATAACACAGGAAGAAGTCCCTCATTGATTCAGTTTTCCTACCAGAGATGACCCCTAAAAATGTATGAAGACATTGAAGTCAAAGGTGGTATATGAAGATATTCACATTGAAGACTATGACAAGAGAAGACATCGCATGAAGCCTATGGAGCTCGAAGACTTAGATCTTTCGTAGTTCTTTTTCTTCTTTGTTGAGTCATATGAACCACCGTACTGTTAAGTGGGGTCCAAGAGAACCGGTCAGAATGACTGAAGTGATGCTTAACAAAACCTATGTCTTCGAGTGAAGACTATGAGAGCGAATCTTGTCCAGAGTCGGACAAGTCAGCTTTGCTTGTAGCCCAAGTAAAGTTGTCGTGTGCGTTTGAAATCTGGCCGTTGGAACACGTGTCATTTCCTTAGTGACCCAAGGTCATTTCGGACAAATCAGGTCGGGTTTCCTAGTGGCTATAAATAGCCCACCCCCTACAACCATAAATGGTTGGCTGCTCAGAGTTAGTGTACGGCTTTTGTCGTTTGAGAGCAACCCACCTCGAAGCCTTTGAGAGAGAATTCCTTGCGAGGATAAAGCCCTAACCACCCAGAGCCAAAGAGAATTAGGCATCACTTAAGTCTTCTTGTCTGTGTGATCTGAAGACTTATTACACTTGAGGACTGTGAATCCTCCAGCCGGTTAGGCGTCGCGTTCTGAGCATCCAAGAGACATTGTGGATTGCCTGTGAACGATGTCTGTGAAGGTTTGGGAGTCTACCTTGAAGACTTACCAGAGCGATTGGGCGAGGTCTGTGTGACCTTAGCTCAAGGGGAATACAGTGAGGACTGGGTGTCCTGAGCTGCGTGTTCAGGACTGGGTGTCCGGGACTGTGTGTCCTCAGGTTTAAATACCTAGCCGCCCTAACCAGACGTACAGTTGTCACAGCAACTGGAACTGGTCCAACAAATCATTGTCTTCAACGAGTCACTGGTTTCATCCTTCCCTTCTCTTTACTTACTGTTACTCCTTGTGAAGTCATTGTATGATTGCACTATCTTTTATCTTCACTGAGTGACTGCGTGTTCTGTTTGGCTCATAATATCTTCCTACCTGATCCTTACTACATTGTTGCTATTAGTCATTGTGCTTTCACTCCATTGAATATTTGACTATGGCTTGCCTAGTGTAGTCTACCTTCCGCTGCAGGGTAATAGGTTTATTTCTATCGGTTGTCTTCATAACTTCCACGTTTTGAAGACTTTCATAAAAATCGCCTATTCACCCCCCTCTAGTCGATATAATGCACTTTCAAACTTGAATCCATTCAGGTTCCAGGAAGGCTTCATCAACTTTCTGGGTTCAGATATAGAGACAAATTCAAAGTGCCCACAGAAATTTGCTAGCTGTGTTGCTCTTGAACGAGTGAGTGGACTAGGTGCATTGATGCTATCAATTATCTTCTCAATCTATACTTCATTTGCAACACGAGGATGAACTGGACGAAGATTTTGCCCTTGCTAATCATTGTCTTCATCTTCAGCATTGGCTTCAGGGTGAGCAATGTCTTCGGGTTGATTAGGTGGAGAAATGATGATTTCCTCTTCAGCCTGAGACTCCGAAGGTATGATTTCTCCAGTACCCGTAAGCTTGATAGGTTCACTTCGTGCAGCTTCATCTAGCACATTTGGCAGGTGCTCTCTTTGCGAGCCGTTAGTCTCATCGAACCGCACATCCACAGTTTCAACCACTTTACAGTGAAAGAGGTTGAAGACTCTGTAGGAGTGCGAATCCTTTCCGTAGCCAAGCATAAAACCTACATGTGCTTTCGGTGCAAATTTTGAAGTGTGATGTGGATCTTTGATCCAGCACCTAGCACCAAATACTCTGAAGTAGCTGACGTTTGGCTTCTTACCATTTAGGAGCTCATATGATGTATTCTTTAGAAGCTTGTGAAGATAAACACGGTTGATGACATGGAATGCAGTATCAAAGGCTTCAGGCCAGAATTTCCTTGGTGTCTTGTACTCATCAAGCATCGTCCATGCCATCTCAATGATGGTTCTGTTCTTGCGCTCCATGATGCCACTTTGCTGAGGTGTGTATGGAGCTGAGAACTCATGTGTGATGCCTAATGTATCAAGATAAGTGTCGAGGCTGGTGTTCTTGAATTCTATGCCATTGTCACTACTGATGTGCTTGATCTTGATGCCATAGTTGGTCATGGCGCGATTGGCGAATCATCTGAAGACATCCTGCACTTCATTCTTGTAGAGAATTATGTGCACCCATGTATATCTCGAGTAATCATCAACAATGACGAACCATTGAGGCAAGCAGTGGTAGTGAGGGTAGAGTAGTGAGTAGGGCCAAATAAGTCAATGTGAAGTAGCTCGAAGGGACGTGTCGTTGTCATGATTGTCTTCGAGGGATGCTTGGCCCTAGTCATCTTTCCAGCTTCGCAGGCACCGCACAAATGATCCTTCTTGAACTTGACGCCCTTGATGCCTATGACATGCTTCTTCTTCGTGAGAGTGTGCAAGTTCCTCATGCCAGCATGCCTTAGCCTCCGATGCCAGAAACAGCACTCTGAAGCTTTTGCTAGAAGACATACGACCAGTTGTGGTCCTGCGGAGAAATCTACCATATACAGATCATCCTTTCGATATCCTTCGAATACTAGAGATTTGTCAGATTCCATAAGCACAAGGCAACGATATTTTCCAAATATCACAATGATGTTCAGGTCACAAAGCATTGAGATAGACATTAACTTGAAACCAAGGGATTCAACAAGCATGACTTTATCCATGTGATGATCCCTTGAGATTGCAACTCTACCTAGGCCCAATACTTTGCTTTTACCAGTGTCAGCAAATGTGATGTGACTCTTGTCAGATGGACGTGGGGTTGAATCCATAAGAAGACTTCAATACCTAGTCATGTGGTTAGTGCATCCACTGTCCATGATCCACTCTGAAGCCTTCGGTGTCGTACCCTACAGTGCAGTTGGGGGGATAGGCTTCACCAAGAGAAGTGTGAAGCATAAGCATTTGACGAACAAGCATATTATGAAAGTTCAGATCCTCATTAGGATAGATATGATGTTTATCAAGAAATCCCGGGACTAAATACATAGCAAGACCATTCAGACATTTTATCTTGTGTCCCACACGATGTTTTAGGTCCCCAATATAAACATCAGAAGCTTTTTATTTTCGGCTGGAGACCATTTCCTGCAAAAGAGACTTAATTCTTATTAACCACCCACATCTTAAGGGGTGGCTTAGAATCAATGAGTCTAAGTGTAGCATATGAGAATTTAGGCTTTGGAGCCCTAGCAAATAGCCTTGCAGGAGGTGAATAATACTCATAAGAATAAGCAGAATAGTTCTTGGTCTTATGAACATAGTGGTTTGATGAAACACGCTCATATTCATATGTACAAGTATGGTTTCCCTGCAAAACATTGGCTTTAGGGTGACTCTGATGAGTCCACTTTTTGTATGAAGTCTTTGGCCATATGAAGCCTTTGGTCTGGGGTTTGTCTTCTTCCCAGGTGGGGTCATGATGACATTCACAAGAAGCTTCTCAAGACAACTTTTGGGCACCCAGATCTTCTTCAGAGGTGGCCCATCCCTGCAGTTAGTAACAGTACCAATATACCTGGCAAACACTTCACCATTTTGATTCTTAAACAGTTTATAGTTTGCATCAAAGGATCCATCAATGATAATCGGGTTAGCACAAGTGAAGCCAGATAAGGTAGATGGATCCACTGAAGGACCCTTTGCAGCAACCCATGTGGTTTTGGGGTACTCCACAGGCTTCCAGTATGAACCATCAACGTTCATTTTCCTCTCGAACCCAACACCCTCTTTCCTAGGGTTTCGGTTCAGAATATGTTTCTTGAGGACATCACAAAGAGTCTGATGCCCTTTGAGGCTTTTGTACATCCCTGTTTCAAGCAATGTCTTCAACCTAGCATTCTCATCAGCAATAGTAGTGGTATCCTCAGAAGAGGGGTTAGTTTCCACATCAGCAGTTGAAGACATAGCTATAGTAGCAGCAGTAGAACATTCAGCAACAGAGAAAGCATTATCACGCTCAAGACATTTCAAACATGGTGGCTCAAAGTCTTCCTGAGCGGTACTGATCTGTTGAGCGCGAAGTGACTCATTCTCTTTTTGAAGATCTTCATGAGATGCTCTCAGGTTCTCAAGTTCTTGCTTCCTTTGAAGATAATCATAGGAAAGCTTCTCATGAGTAGTTGAGAGTGTTTCATGATGACTTTCAAGTTCTTCGTACTTGACATGAAGATTTTTAATGTCTTCAATTAAGGGCTGAGTTCGAGTCATTTCCGCGTCCAACAGGTCATCTCTTTTGTCTAACAACTTTTGAATGTTTTCCATAGCATTTTGTTGTTCTATTGCAATTTTAGCAAGTGTTTTGTAGCTAGGTTTAGATTCACATTCAGAGTCATCTTCACTGGATGTTTGAAAGTAAGCATCGCGTGAGTTTACCTTGGTACCACGTGCCATGAAGCAGTAGGTAGGAGCAGAGTCATCCTCATCATCGGCATCAGCGTTGGTGACGATGTCATTGTCTTCAGTGTTGAAGATGGACTTGGCGACATATGCTGAAGCTAGAGCCAGGCTTGCCACACCTGAATCAGACTCCTCCTCCGACTCCACCTCCGCCTCCTCAGAAGCATACTCCTCCTCTGAATCCATTTCCTTGCCAACAAACACACAAGCCTTGCTTGATGAGCTCTTCTTGTATGATGAAGGCTTCGATGAAGACTTTGAAGAAGACTTTGAGGATTTCTTCTTCTTCTTCTTCTTCTTCTTCTTCTTCTTGTCATCAGAATTATATTCTTTGATCTTCTTCTTCTTCTTCTTGGTCTCATTGTCTCATTGAGGACACTCAGAGATGTAGTGACCAAGTCTCTTGCATTTGTGGCATGTTCTCTTCTTGTAGTCACAAGAGGAAGCTTCATCATTTCTTGAGCTAGATCTTGAAGACTTTCTGAAGCCTTTCTTCTTGGAGAACTTCTGGAACTTCTTCACGAGCATAGCTAGCTACCTTCCAATGTCTTTGGGATCCCCAGAACTGCAGTCAGATTCTTCTTCAGATGAGGACACTACCTTGGCCTTCAAAGCCCGGGTTTGGCCATAGTTGGGGCCATAGATGTCTTTCTTCTCAGATAACTGGAACTCATGTGTGTTGAGTCTCTCAAGTATGTCAGAAGGATCAAGAGTCTTGAAGTCAGGACGTTCTTGAATCATCAGGGCCAGGGTGTCGAATGAGCTGTCAAGTGATCTCAAAAGCTTCTTGACGATTTCATGCTTGGTGATCTCACTGGCGCCAAGCGCGCGAAGCTCATTTGTGATATCAGTGAGGTGATCAAACGTGACCTGGACATTCTCATTGTCGTTTCCCTTGAAGCGGTTGAAGAGGTTGCGAAGAACATCAATCCTTGAGTCTCTCTGAGTTGAGACGCCTTCGTTGACCTTGGAGAGCTAGTCCCAGACTAGCTTCACAGTTTCCAGTGCACTCACACGGCCGTATTATCCTTTGGTCAGATGACCACAGATGATGTTCTTGGCAGTTGAATCCAGTTGAATGAACCTCTTGACATCAGGATTGGTGACACCTTATCCGACCTTGGGAACGCCATTTTTGACGACATACCAGAGGTCGACGTCAATGGCTTCGAGATGCATGCGCATATTATTCTTCCAGTATGGGTGATCAGTGCCATCAAAGACAGGGCACGCAGCGGAGACCTTGATTATCCCTACAGTTGACATAGCTGATACTTCAGGTGGTTAAACCGAATCACACAGAACAAGGGAGCACCTTGCTCTGATACCAATTGAAAGTGCTAGTTATCGACTAGAGGGAGGGTGAATAGGTGACTTTTATGGAAGTCATCAAAACACGAGGTCGTTGAATACAAACAATGGAAATGAAACTATTGATATGCAACAGAAGGTAGACTACACTAGACAAGCCATATTCAAGATTGCAATGAAGTGAAAGCACGAGGACTGTCAGCAACTAGGTAGTAAGGATCAAGATGGAAGACAGTATGAAGCCAAACAGTAAACAGTCTCCACTCAGTGAAGTCAATCAGATCATACAGGTAAGCAATGACTTCACGAAGACAAACTGTAAAGTAATGTAAAGTGAAGGATAGAACCAGTTGCTTGGTGAAGACAAGGAGTTGGTAGACCAGTTCCAGTTGCTGTGACAACTATACGTATGGTTAGGGAGGCTGAGATTCAACTCACAAGACCGCGTCTTCACCTTATTCCCCTTGAGCTAAGGACACCCAGTCCTCTCAAAATCACTCTGGTAAGTCTTCAAGGTAGACTTCCAAACCTTCACAGACTTCGTTCACCGGTGATCCACAATGACTCTTGGATGCTCAGAACGCGACGCCTAACCGGTTGGAGGATTCACAGTCCTCAAGTGTAACAAGTCTTCAGGTCACGCAGACAGAAAGACTTTGGTGATGCCTAACACACTTTGGCTCTGGGTGTTTAGGGCTTTATGCTCACCTGGATCTCTCTCTCTCAAATGCTTCGGAGGTGGGTTGCTCTCAAACAACAAAAGACGTGCACTACCTCTGAGCAGCCACCAATTTATGGTGTAGGGGGTGGGCTATTTATAGCTAGGAGGCAACCCGACCTGATTTGTCTGAAATGACCCTGGGTCACTAAGGAACCGACACGTGTCCAACGATCGGATTTCAAACACACGTGGCAGCTTGACTTGGGCTACAAGTAAAGCTGACTCATCCAGCTCTGGATAAGATTTTCTCTCATTGTCTTCACTCGAAGACATAGGATTTGGTTGAGCATCATTTTAGTCACTCTGACTTTGTTCACTTGGACCCCACTTAATAATACGGTGGTTCCTATGACTCAACAAAGAAGAAAAGGAAACTACGAAACAATTATGTCTTCGCACTCCATAGTCTTCACGTGAATGTCTTCTCCTATCATAATCTTCACTATGAATATCTTGACAAACCGCCATTGTCTTCAATGTCTTCACACATTTTAGGGGTCATCTCTAGTAGGTAAAGCGAATCAATAAGGGACTACTACCTATGTTATCCTGCAATTCTCACAAACACATTAGTCCCTCAACCAAGTTTGTCATCAATACTCCAAAACCAATTAGGGGTGGCACTAGATGCACTTACAATCTCCTACCAGAGTTCTTAACCTCTATTTACCCAAATTTATTAATCCAGTCATTGAACAAGTTAGCCCATTGTTGATTAATAACACCATTGCTCCTGATCCTACATTCTCTGACCAGATTTGAAATCCCTCCAACCAGAGTGGGACCCGACCAATAGTTAAGAGAGTTATGAAGCTCACTAATAAACACTAGCTTATGCTCATCATAAGTTGGTCCATAAACAAACGCAAATCTCCAAACCACAGAGTCCCTTTTGTCTTCAGTGGGACAAAAGACACAAAAAGTTAAGACATCCCATGCAACTACTTCAAAGTTGTCCATGTTAATCCAAACTAAAATGCCCCCAGCTGTATTCATAGCATACAACCACTTCCAATTAAAAACTCTATCTATCTCCAAAAGTTTTAATTGAACTAAGTTGAACTTGTCTTCCTTTGATTTAGAAAGACTAACAATTTTAGGGCATTGTTCTCTCATGGGTTCATGCACCCTATTAATCTTTTCAGGTCTATATTTTTTTAGAACGAAGACACCAGAGGTGTCCGGTTTTAAATTAATGAAGCCCACAACAAGGCAGAGTGACAAATAAGAGTTCACGCAACAACAGTACCACATGCCAAGCATAAGACAGTAGGGTTCTAAGCCGTTAGGCGGCGAGCATTACAAGGATCTCAGGCCCGAACAAAGCACGCATGCTCGTGGTGACAAAATAGGCCACCCACCCTAGGTGGTGGCCGTAGTCTCCCTAGCCAACACATAAACTTGTTGAAGTCTTTCTTGGGCATGCTTCATCAGCTCAACATTTCAAATTAATGCAACTACCATTTACATATTTTAGGGAGGGATTTCTACTACCTTTTCTCCTACTAGACACCTCAATCTAGGGGAAAGAGTTGTCATCCTCCACACTAGTGTGTGATGAAGTAGGTGATGTAGCAGAACATTCTAAGTTAGAATTATTGATTATTTCGCCCTTAATAATATCAATATCAGGAGGAAGAAATATATCGGGGTGCTCATTATGAAATTAATCCAATCTCTGGAATTCAACATTTCTTATCTCAATCTTGAGTCCAACATTTATAGATTTCGCAATAATAATAAAATTATACAAAATAGCAAAATAATTGTGAATATCATAAAAAATTCTTTACCTTTATCAATCTCTAAATTCTTGGCCTTATTCAAGTCTTAAGCTTTCTAGATAGTGGATGTCCCATCTCTATTTATACTGGTACTCACTCTAGTAGCCACCACATGCCTCCACTTCTGCTTCTTGTTTGCCCCCTTGATTGGAATCTCATGATCTTCCTAATCAGATGCCTCATTGAACTGGTTGAGAAGTTGAGAACTAAATTATCAAATCTATCGTGCCCTCCCTAATAATCTAAATATGTTGCTTATTTGGCTTCCAAATTTTTCTTAGTAATTTTTAGGAAGATGCTAGGTTTTTTAAAACACCTCATATATTAATTAATTAAAATGTTATTACAATCATTCATTATAGCATACGACAGTAGGGCGAAAAACTATTAACAAGAACCCCATCGAACCTACTAACAAAGCTAAAGTTTGTAATCTCATGAGCCACCCCATTGGCAAGCTGATTAATTTTAGAAATATTAAAATTCTGGATAAGCTTGAAGATACTCAAAGCCTGTTTATTTAGATCAACAAGAGGAGACCTGTCAAGCTTTTCATTTGCAAGGAAAGAACATACAGAAGTAGAGTCAATCTCTAAAATGATAGACCGATGAAGGGTAATATTGGTATAAAGAGGCAAGCACGGAGCTCATCTTCATTCACATTGGTACGCCAACGAATAAAATCCCACGATGAACTGATTACTTTGACCGACGAGTTTCTAGCAACCACCCCCACACTGGGGCACTAATACTCTCCACAAAACTGGCGTCGACATTGATCTCTATATAATTAGCCGGGGGAGGCTTACACAACACATGATCTTTTAAAACCTTTGGTACTGAAAGTAGGCAGAAATGAAAGGGAAATTTTGTTTTCTTTTCAGGGGAAAATCTAAGTTTTTGTGGAAGCAGTAAGAAATCTAAATTGCTCGGCCATTAAACTACGACGGGCTTGGATTGCTTGTGTTGATACTAGGAAGCCATGAAGGCATTTGGGGAAGTCTCTTGGCAATGAAGATTTACAAAAATTTATTGCCGCTACTGAGGTGACCTTAGGCAACTCTGAAAGCACATTTTTTGGTATGATGCACGGATGGATGGCGCCCCTATTCTTCTATTGACCCAAATATTGTTGAGGTTATCCCGGAAAACATTAGATATAGAAGGATAGTTGTTTTTGACCTTGATGGAGGTTGTTGGTTAAAAGATTTTAAATCCATGCTCTCAATAGAAAAATTTATTTATTTAGTTAACTTATCAGAGGCCACCCATGGAGTTCAACTTGACCGTTACGGTAATGATAAATGGAAAGGGAACCTTGAGTCTTCTGGTCGTTTTTCATCAAAATTGGCCTCGACCAATGCAATTTGGAAACCTTGGCCCCCTCTCATATGAAAATTCTTTAGTTGGTTGGCTGCCTGTGGAAGAATTTGGAAAGCAGATCATAGTGCTTAACACGGTCTTCCACATAATGAATCTTGTGTTTTCTGTCACAACACCGTTGAGAATGCCGATCATCTCTTAGCTGGTTGTGCAGTCGTTAACATCATTTGGTCTAGAATTCTCAATTGGCTTTGGCCTCTCGGTGGTGGTCCCTTCAGTTGATAATGCCTTTATTAACTGGTGGACTTTGGCCAGGGATGAGGTTTCAGCGCATGACAAGAAGCTCAATAGGACGATCATGTTGGTAGTTCATCAGAGAGAGCGTCGTAATAGGATTGTTTTTTAAGGATAAAATGATACCTCTTGACACCTTGGTGAACCTAATCAAGGATAGTACTTTTGGATGGTTTAAGGCCCGGTCAAAGTGCTTTGAACCCTCGTTTGAGTAGTTTGGTGTCATGTCCTTGTTAGTTATCTTATTTGGTTGCGATCATTATTTATCTCATTTCATAGAAGACTTCATACCTTTTTATCTCTCTTTCTTTTGTAATGATCTCATTAGTTCTCCTGCTTGGTTTGAAAACCCTAATCGCTCACAAAAATAAATTAAAAGGCACGTGTTTCAATCATCATTATCATGAATGGCCACACCATTGGGGAAGCCGAAGCTTTCTTTAACATGGTACAATCGTACATGCTCACATGCATGCATGCACACACATTCATCTGTATGAACGCACACATGCACACCCTGCCCCTGTGAGCACATTTGAGATACCGAGCCGACACAATAGCTTGAGATTGACGAGGTCACTACAGGTGTCTCGTAGTTGACGGGAACGATTCCTCCCACAAAACGAACATCACTGAAAAATCTGAAGCAAATTCAGAAAAATGTGAGCACCAATGCCAAGTCTAAGACTTTTTTTTGAAACTTTAAGATCTTCTTTTATTCATTCACGAGCAACATTACATCATTTATAAGGACATGAATTATTGCCTGAGGGGCATCATTGATGTAGGGTGGAACCCTAGTGTCCGATCTTTCACGAAATGGAGGGGATCCTATGAAGAACATGAGGGGAGACGCGAGGGAAATCATGAGGGGAAATGAGAGGAAACACTCAAATAGACAAGAAACAATCACACATGTGCTAGATCCATGAATAGAAAGAGATACATGATCCATGATCAACAAAGGATGATACAAATGGGAACTAGTTCATCTCTGTGAGGAGGTCCTGAGGGGTCATCCCATGAAGGGGTCTTGAATCCAAGGTGGATCTTCTCCATCGAGGCTGCGGTCTCTCTAGATGGAGTAGATCCGTATGGATGTGCAAAGATCTATCTCAAATGAGCTAAACCTATGCTAACCCTCAAATGGTGGAGGTGGAGGAGTATATATAGTATAGGGCCATGAAGGGGTAAGTGAGGGATACATGGGCCTCGGCTCATTACTTTGTGCATAGACATGCGTCGCTCGTCCGACAGGTACCGGACGTCCGGTGGCTCGCAAGGGTCCGGTCGTCCGGTACTTGTCGGACGTCCGGCGTTTTGGCTCAAGATAATTGGCACCGGATTTCCGGTCGGCGTTGGTCGTCCGATGGCTGACGAGTGTCGGAAGTCGGATGTCTGGGGGTCGTCCGACCGCTGTAGACTTCCATAGCCACGGGTGTTCTGGCGGGTGGAAACTCCAGGCGTCGGACGTCCGGTATGGACCAGTCGTCCGGTGGCTGTCGGACGTCCGAGAGCTGTTGCTTGTAGGCAGCTCCTTCTCTTGCTCCGACTCCTTGCCGTCTTGTCCAATGCTCCGCGCTGTTCCATGGTCTTCCTATTGGTTCCTGGTCATGCAGAGCACATATGTCTAAGGTAGTAGCCATGTCTCATGTGTGGAAAGTGATGGTTCAGAGAGGAGCGAGTTCACCTTGCGTTGAATGGCGTATAGTCAAGGTCTCATCGTATGTCCTCTTGGGGCATGGGGAGTAGTCGTAGTGTACATGGGGATGATCGTAGGATGCTCCGCATCATCTCCCCCCCCTTGGTAAAGATCCGACCTCGGATCGTGATCCTCATGACCATGGAAACGGTTGTTGTGGACGAACTTGTAGTTGGACGTAGATGAAGGTATTGCGCAATCCAAGTACTCCAAGGTGTCTCCGGAGGGATAGACATGCAAAAAGAGCAAACACAAATGACACTCGGAAATACAATGATTAGCGCAGACAAAGTGTCCATCAAGTAAGTATGAGTCCGTTCGGCAAGATTTTTCATGACAAAGCACATGAGGTTTAACGAGATGATATAGAATGATATGCAAAGCATTCATGGGAGAAAAAGCATTTGTAGTATGCACAAAGGTGTTGGGAATGTGATTAATGCGACCATTGTGCAAAATGAGGTCATAATGGGATGGTTCATCAAAAGCATGAACATGGTAATTGGTGCTCAATGTGATTATGTTGTCATGCAATTGAGGGTGGACAATATGATCATGATGTATGAAGGTACCATCAAGAAAGATCACAACAAATTTTCTAAGGAAATGCACAAGCTCATATATCATGGATGACATAGAAATACAAGATGCAACAAGGCAATCATAATGTGAGTCAATCCATGCATAAGATGCAAATTTGTCATGTGTATGATATGCCCATCGAGCATGACATTTGTGAGCACAATCAATAAATATGGAGGTGTTAGTGCAATGTGTCAAAGGAGTGTTGATGTACTAATGCTCAATGTCGTGGCATGAGTGGAGGTGCGAAGGTGCATCCAATAAGTCCGAGCGCTCCTCAATTTGAAGGTCCATAGAGCCAATCTCCAATGTCGCTCCTCCGTTCACGAGATGTATCATGTAGACAACAAGAAGGAGACAACAATGAAAGAGTGACCCACCCAATATGCGTATTTGAGGATGGCTCAAAGGGAAGGAGTTCACCTTTATGAGAATGTCAAAAATGTTGGTGTCGCGCATCGTGTACGCCTTCACATGACCAAGTTGTCTTGTGATGGTACCACCTTGTGAATCCTTCAAAATGAAAGAACATGACAAACACTCGGAGAAACAAATGAGGTTAGCGGAAGTGCAAAACCTATCATTCGTGTGGTAAGATACCCAACAAGTGTATGCATCATGCTCATCATAAGAAAGGACAAGGGAGCATTTCATAGTATGGAGGCATATGATGCGAGAACAACCAATTACAATAGGCTCAATCAAACAAGCATGCATCACAAGTAATATGTTTAAGTCTCCACGATCAATAAGCATAGCAAGTTGGCACTCAATACAAGGGGGTATGAGAGTTGCAAATAACGGAGACAAGAGACAATGATCAAGAGAAATCAAGTGAGAGGCATGAACATATATGTCATCAACTAAAGAAAGCGAGTAAGAATGGAACATGGGTGATGTGACAAAGCAAGCAATCATAGTGATCAAGTGAAGCAAGCTAGTAGTGCGAAGATGCAACATACTAGAAGGAATCATGTCAAGCATGTCATGTGTGCAAATGGTGATCATGAATAATGCACAAGACATATCACAAGCATGAAGGCAAGATATGAGAAAAATATCATCAATGTATTGGAAAGAGGCCATATGTAAATATCAACAGGACATCATGACTCTCCCAACACAACAAGCAACAATAGCATGAGGCACATGGTAAACATGGCCATAGCAACAAGGATCTCCACCAAGCATGCAAATATGAGTAGTAAAATGGTGAATCATGGGTAGATGCAAGAAAGGGTCACAATTGCATGGCAAAGGCATAGAAATCATAACATGCAAAGTAAACATGGTAGAATGGGCATAATGTGACAAGTGGTAAATAGCCCATAGCCATGTGAGAGCCAAGTAGAATAGATGCGCGTAGTCGTTGCGTGAAGAGAACGGTGGTAAGGACAACCCACGGGATCCCAAATCGTCGTTGCTCTCAAGAGCTCGTTTCGTCAACTCTTGGGATTGAGAGGTTGACGAGTATACAATATTACCTACACGAAACAAAGACAATGGGAAAATTGTGTGTGTATGGTATATGTACACATCATCCATTATGATGCGCACGTGCTTGTGTTGGTTAGCACAAAATATCCAATGCTCAAATAAATGAGATGCATGATATAGAAACATGTCATCCATCATGATAGGTTTGTTATTATGTAGATCATAATGGAGACTCAAATTGTGTACTGTGTCATGAGAAATATGTAGAGCATTATTATTCATGGAATGCATATGGTGCACACAAGTATGGGAATCATGCAAAGTATGGAATGGATCAAAATCTCATAATATGTATGAGGAAACTATGGGGGTCTCCTCATGAGAATTAATGGAAACATCACACGGAGAGTATTGACAACATCCAAAACAAAGCATATTTGTTTCTATGTGATCATGGCATGGTATATTAGATTAATTGCGCAAATCCTGTAAAGGAAGCATAGCAATATCATCGCATGAAAAACAAAAGCCAATGACCATCATCTTGTCATCTATGCCATAAGTGCAAATGGGATTTATTTTAATGGGGCATGCATAGTTACTATGTTGAGATTGAAATGATGCAATATGGGAGATCTCACTCGTAGCATATGACAAGTTCAATGGATTGTCAAACATGATCTGACCAATAGAATTTTCACATGACATCCTATGGAGCATAGCATCACAACTAGGCAAATCAACATGCTCATCATCATATTCATCATAAATGGGTGGAATATCAAAGCATGTAGAATACATAGTATGTGGTGAATCCATAAGGTGATCAACATCATGCAAGCAATCATTTGCAAGATAGTCCACTAGTGAGACAAGAGAAGTACCATCACCTATGTTACCTTTGGAGCATTGCTTATGTGTTGTAGGTGAGGTGTCTAAGACCAAGTCGTGGTCAACTTCATCTTGATGGAACCATGTGGGGGTGCATCATCGTCCACCATGGCCATCGTCGTGTCCATTGGAGGTATGGACTCGTCGAGGATAGGCATGTCGTCATGTAGGAGACCTAGCACCAAAAGGGAAAACACACTCGGATTAGAGGGTAAGTCGTTAGAAATCATATTGGCCTCACATGCCGTGTCAACTACCTCACTCACTAAGTGTTGTGGCTCACTCACTCCCGGTATGATGTTCTCACTCATATTGTTGGTGGAGTCACTCAAATGGCTCTCAACCTCACATAGGATGTGTGGCATGCTCTCATGTGTGGGGCCAGTGGTGGTCACACTCATCCTCTCATAGGAAAGGCACTCAATGTTATATATGGTGGAGTCACTCATCTCACTCATGGGGTGGTGGCTCTTCTCACATGGCAATTGGGACATCTCGTCATATGTGGGTGTTGGATAGGTGTAGGTGCAAATGTCTCCAAAGATGAATGTCGTAGGATGTGGAAAAACATCACTCTCCTCTGAGACCAAAGAGAAGGTCTCATGTGCGCTCGCGTAGCTTGATTCGGAGTGTGAGTCCAATATGGGCGCCGTCTTCATGTTGTTGAAGAGGTTCGTGCTTGTCTCCGTGGTCAAAGGGGATGGCCCTTGCTCGACCTTCTTGTCACCGTATTGTTGTTGGAGGCCCATATGATGTGGCACCTCATAGCTCATCTCCGTGACTGAAGGGAATTTCCCGTGTTCGACCATCTTCCTTGAGGGGCTTCCGAAGATGGAAGTGTCGCCCTCGCTTGTAGGTGGTCGCCTTGTTGTTGAGGATGTCGATGTAGGCAAATCGTGGGAAGTAGGAGAAGATGTCGTACGTCCGAAGGCGAAGATGCCTTGATAACACTTGGCGAAGATGCCAAAGTGGTGGTGGTAGCTATAGCTCCGGCTTGGTGGTGCTCGTCTCGCGGTCTTCTCTTGTGCTCATGAAGTTTGGCCTTTGCGTGAAGTAGGGCTTGTTGGGACTTGTGCATTTGCGCTTGGCGAGCATCTTCATGATGATGGTGTCATTGTCGTGCTTGAGCTCGATTGCGTTCGTCATCGTCGTGCACATGATGCTTGGAGGTGACTTGCCCTTCATGACGATGTGGATCACAAATGTGATGATGGTCGCCATGTTGATGTGGACGTGGAAGAATTGCGCTTGCATCTCTTGGGCGCTGCAAAGATGATTGACTTGCTCGCCGTGGCCTTAAGGATGATGAAGGGGAAGAACGTTTGGCCAACAGAGTCCGAATCTCCTCCATCCTTGCATCCTACTCCTCCTTTTGTGTGGAAAGCTTGTTGTCGATGTAGTCCCTTTTCCTTGCTTTGGAGTGACGAATGTCGATGGAGAGGTTCTCAATGCGCTCCCGCAAAGTAGAATGTGCGCCTTGCATTTGTTGTTGTAGATCGAAGATGGACGCTTTGGTGATTTAGTTGTTCGCGCCGTCGTTGTCATGGAAGACCGGAGATGAAATGCCTTTCCTATCCATCACAAGACTCGAGCAAATATGAGTGGAAGAAAGGAGAGAACTATACCAAATGTACCTTGACCCATGTTGAGAATGGATCAATGATCACTCAATGCTGTAACAAGGAAATAGCACAATTGGTACTGATCTTGTCAATTTCACACACCTACATAAATAATGCTTATGGAGTAGCTTGGTAAGGATAGTGGCACAAAAATTTGATGCAAAATGTTAGCAAGAGTCAATAATGCTGAAAAAGATTCACAAATTCACAAGTGAAACAAGTACACCAATAGTAATATGTGGCACACGGAAACACACACACACGGATAGATAAATGGGGTCATGCAACCAAGGAATGAGCTCAAAATGTGGAATCCACGGAAAATTCTCTTGTTGCACAACTCTAGAGAGATGCTAGCACGATTGCTCAATTGGCGGATACGACACTTGTGCACAACCTATAGGAGACAAAAATGCAACGACTTCTATCCCAAGTATGATATGTATGTATGGTTCCCGGTGTTTCTCTCAATATGATCCAAGATGATCGGATATGACAATCTTATGTGCAATGTGGTAGGATGCTATGGCTATTGCTTACAAGCTTCTTTGCTCTCTCTTTTTTGCTTAAAAGCTTATTTTTTGACATGGCCACAATGCGAAATGCACAAACCAAGATAGTGATTGTGTATATACGGGAACAATCTTGTGACACAAGGGATGATATGATACCAAGATGATACCAATATGCTATGGTATGTATGCAATGGATGGTGTAGATCACTAATGTGCACAAGTAACATTGCCGACAATACTCAATGGCTAGTCTTGATAGGCAAGTGACGCAAAATGGGCTAGGGGTTATCAATGCAATTGCAAGGGGAATGTACAATGATGTCATCAAGGCTACCGTCTGTGATGTACGATGATGACCTCGTGGCGATGATGAGTGGCAGTGTTCTCGATGTCAAACCATTCCTAATTAGCCGAAACACCTTAGGAAACGGAAAAACCGCGAACTCAAAATCTCAAATGTCAAATGTCAAATGGTGGTAGCGGGATGCGGTGGTGGTGTTGTGGAAGCTCAACGGGATTGTGGAAATGCAATGATGGGTTATGCGAGTAGGCAATGTGGAAGTGGAGGGTTATTGGGTTATGTGAGTCGGATTTGAGGGTCACCGTCCCTAAGTAGCTGAAACACCTTAGGAGACACAACTCACAACTCAAACAAAATTGGGTTAAGTTGGGGTGGCGGAAGTGTATGGTTGGCAAGCCTATGCGGAAGTGGTGGTGGTGGTTGATGAAGAAGCAACCGCCCCTAAGTAGCCGAAACACCTTAGGAGACTCGAATCACTACTCAAGCAACCACTAATGCTATATGGATCAAAATGGGTTAGGTTGCGGAAGTCGGTGGTGGTAATGCGGATGATGTGGTGAATGCCCTAGGCAAAGGTGCCAAAGTTGCAAAAATTTGATGGAGTCAAAATGTGACGCCCTCGATTCAATCTTACACTAATCATACATGCAAATGTATACGATCAAGATCAAGGACTCACGGGAAGATATCACAACACAACTCTAGACACAAATTAAAATAATACAAGCTTTATATTACAAGCCAGGGGCCTCGAGGGATCGAATACACAAGAGTCAGCAGAAGCAACAATATCTGAGTACAAACATAAGTTAAACAAGTCTTCCTTAAGAAGGCTAACACAAAAGTAACAACGATTGAAAAAGCAAGGCCTCCTACCTGGGAGCGTCCTAACTACTCCAGGTCATCAGTGGCCGTCACGTAGTAGTAGGCACCCTCGGAGTAGTAGTAGTCATCAGTGGTGTCATCTGGCTCCTGGGATCCGTCATCTTGTTGCAACAATCGGGTATGGGGGAAAAGGATATACCAAAGCAACCGTGAGTACTCATCAAAAGTACTCGCAAGACTTACATCAAATCTAAACTAAGTATGCATCTGTATCAAAGGAATGGGCTGTATCTGTGGACTAAACTGCAGAATGCCAGAAGAGAAGGGGAAAGCCTAGCCTATCGAATACTAGCATCTTCAAGCAGCTCCAAGCATCTTGTAGCATCAGAAGAGATAAGAGTGGCATATTATAATATTAGTAAGTATGTTGTAACCTCGCCCAGAGATCACTTCCTCGACTCCCTGCGAGAAAACAATCCCGGAGCCATCATTTCCATTACATGCCTCAGCATCAAGTTCTAGTTGTATCAATCGGGATACAACTTCGAGCTTCCGTTACCGTGGAGACGGCTATTCGAATAGATAGAATACTTTCCTCCAGGGGTGCACCAACTTACCCAACACGCTCAATCAACTCCGGTCGGACACACCATCAGGTCATGACAGGCCTAGGCTGATCAACACACCGCAATCCTACCTAGGCTCAACAGAGAGGCCAGCACGCCGGTCTACATCCTAAGCATGCAGGGGTCTTGGGCCCATTGCCCTTTGCACTCCTTCACATTGCGTGGGCGGCCGGTGACCAGACCTAGCCTCCCTTATACAAGAGAAGGCATTCCAGTCCAACCCGGTGCGCTCTGCTCCATCGCTGACGTCCAATGAGCTTTCGGCTGATACATATGACGCAGAGTGCCCATACTTGTTCCCGCATGGTGGTTAGTGCGAAAAGGCCAGAGGCCTACTCGGATCAAATATCCAAACCGTTAGTGTCTTGGTAGTGTGCGGTAACGAGCAGAGACACGATCATGTGACCCCATCGCCCCGTCTCACGAACTTGCGGCAAGGGCTAAGAATGCCCGGCCACGCCGCATGGAAAACTTGCGGGTATCCTCCAGATCAACCCAACTACACATCACTCATGGGTACCCCTCAGGGCCGACCCGATGTCATCATGGCTCTGTGGTAAGTCAAAGTAACCGTGTGAAAGTGCAACTATCCCTAGGTGGTTTTGGTAATTCATAACAACATATAGCTCATTGAGCTAATGCTATTCCAAGATGATTATTTCAGGAAAGCTCAATGATTGGCATGGCATGGATGTGAAAGTGGAACCCTCAAAACGCTAAGGACAAAGGATTGGCTCAAACTCAAAAGCTTAAGACTCTTCATTTTATATTTTAGTGATCCAAGATCACATTGAGTCTTTAGGAAAAGCCAATACTATCAAGGAGCGATGAGGTGTTGCTTAATGAGCCTCTTGCTTCATGTGCTTAGTGATATGCTCCAAAACCCTCAACTACTTTCCCATATCCACATATGACCTAAACCCTAAGCCAAACTCGGTCCTACCGATTCTTCCTATCCGGCGCCACCGAGTTTCACTTGTCATAAGCCACTGCCAAACCCTAGAAATTCGGTTCTACCGATAGGGATCTCGGTCTCACCGAGATGGTATTGCAAACTCTCTGTTTCCCTTTCGTAACTTTTCGGTCTCACCGAAAGAGCGGATCGGTCCCACCGAGATTGCAATGTAAATTCAGTGTTTCCTTTTTGTAACTTTTCGGTCTCACCGAAAGAGCAAATCGGTCTCACCGAGTTTGCCTGACCAACTCTCTGGTTAGCTAATTACCAAATTCGGTCTCACCGAGTTTGTGTAATCGGTCTCACCGAGATTACGTTATGCCCAAACCCTAACCATATCGGTCCTACCGAGTTGCATGTCAGTCCCACCGAAAATCTCTAACGGTCACTAGGTTTACATTTTCGGTCCGACCGAGTTTGTTGATTCGGTCCCACCGAGATTGGAAAACTGTGTGTAACGGTTGGATTTTGTGTGGAGGCTATATATACCCCTCCACCTCCTCTTCATTCGTGGAGAGAGCCATCAGAACACATACACAATTCCAACTCATATGTTCTGAGAGAGAACCACATACTCATGTGTTGAGACCAAGATATTCCATTCCTACCATATGAATCTTGATCTCTAGCCTTCCCCAAGTTGCTTTCCACTCAAATCTTCTTTCCACAAATCCAAATCCTATGAGAGAGAGTTGAGTGTTGGGGAGACTATCATTTGAAGCACAAGAGCAAGGAGTTCATTACCTACACACCATTTGTTACTTCTTGGAGAGTGGTGTCTCCTAGATTGGCTAGGTGTCACTTGGGAGCCTCCGACAAGATTGTGGAGTTGAACCAAGGAGTTTGTAAGGGCAAGGAGATCGCCTACTTCGTGAAGATCTACCGCTAGTGAGGCAAGTCCTTCGTGGGCGATGGCCATGGTGGGATAGACAAGGTTGCTTCTTCGTGGACCCTTTGTGGGTGGTTGCTTCTTCGTGGACCCTTTGTGGGTGGTTGCTTCTTCGTGGACCCTTCGTGGGTGGAGCCCTTCGTGGACTCGCGCAACCATTACCCTTTGTGGGTGGAGCCCTCCGTGGACTCGCGCAACCGTTTACCCTTTGTGGGTGGAGCCCTCCGTGGACTCGCGCAACCGTTACCCTTTGTGGGTTGAAGTCTCCATCAACGTGGATGTAGGATAGCACCACCTATCCGAACCATGGGAAAAACATCCGTGTCTCCAATTGCGTTTGAATTCTCCAAACCCTTCCCTTTACATTCTTGCAAGTTGCATGCTTTACTTTCCGCTGCCAATATACTCTTTGCATGCTTGCTTGAATTGTGTGATGATTGCTTGACTTGTCCTACAATAGCTAAAATCTGCCAAGAACTAAAATTGGGAAAAGGTCAAGTTTTTATTTGGTCAAGTAGTCTAATCACCCCCCTCTAGACATACTTTCGATCCTACAAGTGGTATCAGAGCTTTGGTCTCCATTTGCTTTGATCTCCATAGCCTTTGGTGGTCATAGCCTTGGTTTCACAATCTAGGAGAGTATGGCATCTAGCGAGGGAAATTATCACCGTAGAGGTCCTGACTTTGATGGTACTAATTTTGCTAGTTGGAAGCATAAAATGAAAATGCATATTCTTGGAAATAACCCCGCCGTTTGGGCTATTGTGTGTGTTGGTTTGCAAGGTGACTTCTTTGATGGGAAAGAACCAAACCGTGAAGCTACCGCGGATGAGTTGAAGATGTTGCAATACAATGCTCAAGCTTGTGATATTCTGTTCAACGGATTGTGCCCCGAAGAATTCAACAAAATCAGCCGTCTTGAGAATGCAAAGGAAATTTGGGACACTTTGATTGATATGCACGAAGGTACCGACTCCGTCAAGGAATCCAAGTTGGATGTGCTTTAAAGTCAACTTGACAAGTTCAAGATGAAGGATGGTGAAGGTGTCGCTGAAATGTACTCTAGGCTTGCTCTCATCACAAATGAGATTGCCGGCTTAGGAAGTGAAGAGATGACCGATAGATTCATCATCAAGAAGATTCTAAGAGCCTTGGATGGAAAATATGATACCGTGTGCACATTGATCCAAATGATGCCCAATTACAAAGATCTCAAGCCAACGGAGGTGATTGGAAGAATTGTTGCTCATGAGATGTCACTTAAGGATAAAGGGGAACTTCACAACAAATCAAGTGGTGCCTACAAAGCCTCATGTGAAGCCCCTACATCATCAAGTGAGAAATAAAACTTCAATGAAGAATTGAGCTTAATGGTGAAGAACTTCAACAAGTTCTACAAGAGTAGAAGCAAATATAGAAGCTTCAAGTCAAGGTCCTACAATGACAAAAGATCTTCTAGTCGAGAGCGAAACTGCTACAGTTGTGGAAGACCCGGACACTATTCCAATGAGTGTACAGCTCCCTACAAGAGAAGAGAAGATTCTCCAAAAAGAAGAAGCAAAGAATCACCACCAAGAGAGAGAAGAAGTAGAGATGATCGTTATGAACGAAGATACTCACGGAGAAGCAAGGATTTGGAAAGGAAGGAAAAATCATCAAGGAGCTACACAAAACGAAGGCATCAAGCTCATGTTGGTGAATGGGTATCTGGCTCCGACTCCGACAGCCACTCCGAGAGAAGTTATCACTCCGACTCCGAAGATACTTAAGATGAAGGTGTTGCCGGTCTAGCACTTGTGTCAACCAACTCCTACAACATATTTGACTCACCAAATGAAGGAATTGGAAGATGCTTCATGGCCAAAGGTCCTAAGGTAACACACCTCGAGTATGTTGATTTCAATAGTGATGAAGATGACTTGTTAGGTGATGAATTGCTTGTTAACAACTCTAGTGATGAATACTATGATGAAATGTCAATTAATCATGCCAATCAAGATAAAACGAATGACAATGATAAGGAGAAGATTGAGGTTCTAACTAAAGAACTGAACACTCTTAAGTTAGCTCATGAAACTATCTTCGAAGATCATCGAGAACTTTTAAGAGCTCATGAGAAATTACGCTTTGAAAAGCTCAATCTTAAGCAAGAGCATGAGTTCTTAAAAGCAATCAATGATGATCTCCGCAAGAAAAGTTCTTCTTACATTGCCAAGCGTTTACTCTTATCCACTTACATGCCTCAAGTCAAGTCTAGTAACAAGAACAAGAAAGATTCTTCCTCTAGCAGTAACAATGATCATGCTAAATCCAATATTGTTGCTTCTAGTAGTTCTCTTGATTCCACTAATGATTCTCTTAGCCAAGTTACACTTGAGCAAGAAAATAGCTTATTGAAGGGAATTATAGAGAAAGGAGTGTACAAAAGCCTTGCCGGAAGCAAGCAATTCGAGGAAATTGTGCACAAGCAAGGAATGCACCGGAAGAATCAAGGTGTTGGTTTTGAACGAAAGTTCAATGCCAATGGAGTTGAGTGGGAAGAAGATCAATACCCCAAGACAAAGTTTGTTCCTCAACAAGAGAAGTATGATACTTCTTTCAAGGGGACACAAGCTCAAGATGATCTTCCACCACAAGACTACAAGCAAAAAGACAAGGACAAGCTTCAAGAGGAAATTGATGCATTTGAAAAGCTCCCAAGACCTTAGTCAAGTGGATTCCCAAGACTACTTCAAGTTCCACTTCATCAAGTACGACTACAACTCCAAGGATTCCCATCAAGATGGTGTGGATCCAAAAGAAGAAGAACTAGAGAGTTCTTGAGGGTGACTCCGCCAACATACTTCACTCTTATCATTTTGGAAAGAACAAGTGCAATCAACTTCCACATCTTGCACTAGTTCAAGGAGTCACAAACCCTCTTGTTGGTAAGACAAGGGACAAGGTAACCTAAAAGTTTTCATGGACATCATCTTGTGTGTGCATCACTCTATGTCTATGGATATCCTTGTTTGTTCCTTGTGGGACTAACCCATGTAGGTATTGAAAGTGCAATTCACTCAAATGGATAGCTCCAAGTGATCTACATCAACATTGAGCATCCACATCTTCAACATCTACATGAAGTCATCATCGACAAAACCCGAGGTTAGTTCATCCCTCTAAAGGGGGGGATATCACATCTAGGGGGAGCTTTACTCTAAGACTTGAGCTAAAGCAACTCTAAAGATGTGAACACAACAATGCTTTATGTAAAAGTGGTAACCCCACTTGAGCTTAAACGATGAGTATGACCTATGATCAAGTGTTCTCACTTGACTCCTAAGTCAATATACTCATATATAGATGACCTTGTCATCGCAAATTGCTTGATAGATGCTAGAATTGGTTGTGCATGCCTTGTCACATATTTCATTTGCCATCTTATTGTGTGAGCATGCTGGTTGCATATTTTACTCATTCGAGGACATCCACTTGTTGTTTTGATTGTTCGGTTTTATTTCCTTTTGCCAAGTGGATGGACAAGAATGCCTAAGAACCTCCTCTAGCTATCTATGCTTTTCTCGTCTCAAACTCTATTCATGCTACATCACAAAATTTGATCAAGTCAGATTTGAACCACTCTGTGTGAGGAGCGCTCGGAGTCCCCGATTCGTCATAGACTTAAACTTCCAAAACCTCTTTATGATTCTCGGTCTGACCGATACCCCACTTTCGGTCCTACCGAGATCATTAAGTTGATCTAGGTTTTCGATCTCGGTGCAACCGATTTGAACCTTTCGGTCACACCGAGTTTCAGTAACTGCTTGCAGTTATGAATCTCGGTGCCACCGAGTTGTTCCACTCGGTCACACCGACAGGGTCGGGCTATATATAGTCACGGGCAAAAATTTGGAAATTTCTCCGAACCCCTTCGCCCGCGCGATAGCCTTCTCTGCCAACTTGGTCTCTGGATCGTCTCCTCGCCGCCAGCCGCCTCCAGTCGCTGGTCTCCATCGCCGTCAACGTTATTCTACCCCGCCGTTGCCGCCATAGCGAGTCTCCGCCGAACTAGGGTATGGACTCGATCTTTGTGCTATTCTCCAATCCGATTCTTAGCACATTGTGATCATCATGACTCTTGCCACGATTGAAACACTCCTATCCAGTCAATGCGTTCGTAGATTAGTTGTGATTCGAAAATTTTAGGGTTAGGTTTCCGCCGAAACCATCTCGGACCCACCGAGTTGAAAAACTGGGTCCCACCGATTTGGCTTATGCCATTGCACAAGTGAGACTCGGTCTGACCGAGAATTACTTATCGGTGTGACCGATTTTGGAACTTTGTGAAACCCTAGCACTCTCGGTGCCACCGAACTGTGACTCGGTCCAACCGAGTTCACTAGTTTAGGTTCCAAAACTGCTTCGGTATCACCGAGTTTAAAAATCGGTAGACCCGAGATGATTTCAGTGGGAAACTAAAACTAAGTTTTTGGATCATTCTTTTGCAAAAATCTCTGCATTTTGTGATGCTCATCTATTCTACCTCATCTATAAACTATTCACAGGGTCAGCAGACAGCTTGTTCAACATATCAGAACAGCAAGTGCAGATGAGTGAGGGCACTAGTCCCTCAAGTTCTTCAGATGATGGCAGCAGAAGTACTCCTAGCAATCTGCCAAAAGCTGCCACCAGACAAAGCAAGAAGAGAACTTCAGATTCTGAGGATGAAGACTATGTGGCAGAAGAGGAAGCAACTTCCAAGAGAGTTGAGCCAGCACAGAGCACAAAGCCAGGCTTGAAAGTCAAAAGGCCAGTAGGCAGGCAGCCTATGCCAAAGGCCAGAGCTTCAACCAAGATTCCTGAGAAGTCCACTCCCATAGAGCCAGTTGCTGCTGAAGGAAAGAAAAGGAAGGAAAGAGTCAAGAAGACCGTAGCCAGAGTGCTTGGAAAGGCTTCCATCATGGAAGAAGAGGAAGAAGAAGAGGTTGCTGCACCAGCACCTAAGGGACCTAAGCTTATGGGTGATGCTATCAGGACAGGGGCTGCTGCATCTAAGCCCAAAGAAGCACCCAAAGCTACCTCCAAGCCCAAGTCTGCACCAAAGAGGAATACAAGAAGCATCCCAGCTGCTGAGAAGAACAAGGCCCCAGTGCCTGAAGCTGCAGAAGAAGATGATGAAGAGCAAGTTCTCAGAAAACTCAAGCCCAAGATCCCAGACCACAACGATGCTCATCCTGTGGCTGAGGATATGAAGCTCAGGAGAGACTCAGGGCTCAGGAAGTGGAGAGAAGCAGATCCGTATGCTTCAAGGAGGAGGACTGCTGTGGATTACAGATTTCACACCAAGGAACAGCAAGATTTCTATGAGACAGTGCTTCTTGATAAGAAGCCCATAGTTTTTGACATGAGATGGGTTGATTGGGAGTACATGAAGGAAAATGAGGAACACTACCCTGGAGTGCATGACAGCTTAGTGCTTGTGGAGTTGCAGACTTTGTTGGGCAGAAGCTCACAAAGTGGAACGAGGAGCTTATCATGCAATTCTACTCCACAGCACACTTCTACCCAGATGGAAGGATTACATGGATGTCTGAAGGTACGAGGTACCAATCTACTGTTGCTGAGTGGGCACAGCTCATCAATGCCCCAGAGGAGCATGAGGATGATTTGGACATTTATGCCAAGAAGAAGATGGACCACAACTCTATGTCCAACATGTACAAGGAAATTCCAAACGAGGCACTTGAAACTTTCAAATTTGGCTCAGTGCATTATCTTCTGTCAGGGCTGCCAACTATTAATTGGATACTGAGGCACACCTTATTGCCCAAGTCAGGTGATCACAAGATGATCAGAGGCCATGCAATCAATTTGCTTCATATCTTTGATGTGCCACAGAAGTTCAAGGTGATGAGCCTCATGGTAGAGACCATCAAGAGGACTGCAGCAGATCAGAAGAAGAGCTGTGGGTATGCCCCACAAATTCAGGAGATCATTAACTCCAAGATGGGCATGGGCATATACTTGTTGGACAAGGAACACTTGCCCATCCGTCCAGATTTTGAGGATAATCAAGTTGTCATGACTGAGAATGAGCCATCATCTGCCCAAGCACAAGCCAAGAAGGAGAAGGCAAGGAAGGAGAAAGCTGCCAAGATGCCAACTCAAGAGGAGGCATCTGAGTATTTCTTGAAAACCAAACAAGAGCAGCTTGGTTACCTGATTGCATCCACCCTGCGGATTGAGAAAGGACTAGCCACCCTAACTCAGAACCAGGCAAGCTTAGAGAGGATCATGGAACAAAAGTTCTATGACTTGGATGTCAAGGTGACAGAGATTCAGACTGCCGTGGAGCAGCTCCAGGATGACATGCAGGAGAGGAGAGGCAGGACTACAACTGATGCCTTTGCCAGAGTGCCACGAGGTCCGAGGTCATCTGCAATGCCAGTTGCTGACACCAGAGCCACCACTTCTGCACCAGCTACAGCTTCAGTTCCACCAGCTCCAGCATCTACTTCAGTCTCGACTCCGACCACATCTACAGAAGGCTTCGTCCTTGGAGTGCTCCGGACTCCACAACCACCTGAAGATCAAGCCTGAGCGTCGATCTAGCACTATGCATTTTCTAGGAACTTTTTGGTAACTTGTTGCCAAAGGGGGAGAAAATGTATTGATCATAGGCTTCGAGAGAGAGAGAGTGTGTGTTGCTTTTTTCTCTCTTGCTTTATTTGGTGGTTTTTTCGAACTTTGTTTGCTTTTGAGTGCTTGAGATACTATATCATTGCTCGTGAGACATTGATGATCATGTGTTTGATCATAAGCTACACTTAATGTTTGCTTAATGCTATTATCTTATCTATCTTATGTGATCATTCACTTTTCTTGGTGATCAGTGCATGTATTTCATTCTTATCATTTTAAGCGCTCCACCAAGATGTATGTGACATGGAAGAGTAACCCATGACTCTAACTCCTTGTGCATTTGCAGTCCAAAGCAAATTTTAAATATGCACAAATTTAGGGGGAGCTCTTACTTATCACATAATTCTCAAAGCGACGATATATTTCATGCTCATTATCATTTGTCGAAGCTTTGATCTATATGTTGTCATCAATTACCAAAAAGGGGGAGATTGAAAGTGCAACTATCCCTAGGTGGTTTTGGTAATTCATAACAACATATAGCTCATTGAGCTAATGCTATTCCAAGATGATTATTTCAGGAAATCTCAATGATTGGCATGGCATGGATGTGAAAGTGGAACCCTCAAAATGCTAAGGACAAAGGATTGGCTCAAGCTCAAAAGCTCAAGACTCTTCATTTTATATTTTAGTGATCCAAGATCACATTGAGTCTTTAGGAAAAGCCAATACTATCAAGGAGGGATGAGGTGTTGCTTAATGAGCCTCTTGCTTCATGTGCTTAGTGATATGCTCCAAAACCCTCAACTACTTTCCCATATCCACATATGACCTAAACCCTAAGCCAAACTCGGTCCTACCGATTCTTCCTATCCGGCGCCACCGAGTTTCACTTGTCATAAGCCACTGCCAAACCCTAGCAATTCGGTTCTACCGATAGGGATCTCGGTCTCACCGAGATGGGATTGCAAACTCTCTGTTTCCTTTTCGTAACTTTTCGGTCTCACCGAAAGAGTGGATCGGTCCCACCGAGATTGCAATATAATTCAGTGTTTCCTTTTTGTAACTTTTCGGTCTCACCGAAAGAGCAAATCGGTCTCACCGAGTTTGCCTGACCAACTCTCTAGTTAGCTAATTACCAAATTCGGTCTCACCGAGTTTGTGTAATCGGTCTCACCGAGATTACGTTATGCCCAAACCCTAACCATATCGGTCCTACCGAGTTGCATGTCAGTCCCACCGAAAATCTCTAACGGTCACTAGGTTTACATTTTCGGTCCGACCGAGTTTGTTGATTCGGTCCCACCGAGATTGGAAAACTGTGTGTAACGGTTGGATTTTGTGTGGAGGCTATATATACCCCTCCACCTCCTCTTCATTCGTGGAGAGAGCCATCAGAACACATACACAATTCCAACTCATATGTTCTGAGAGAGAACCACCTACTCATGTGTTGAGACCAAGATATTCCATTCCTACCATATGAATCTTGATCTCTAGCCTTCCCCAAGTTGCTTTCCACTCAAATCTTCTTTCCACAAAATCCAAATCCTGTGAGAGAGAGTTGAGTGTTGGGGAGACTATCATTTGAAGCACAAGAGCAAGGAGTACATTACCTACACACCATTTGTTACTTCTTGGAGAGTGGTGTCTCCTAGATTGGCTAGGTGTCACTTGGGAGCCTCCGACAAGATTGTGGAGTTGAACCAAGGAGTTTGTAAGGGCAAGGAGATTGCCTACTTCGTGAAGATCTACCGCTAGTGAGGCCAGTCCTTCATGGGAGATGGCCATGGTGGGATAGACAAGGTTGCTTCTTCGTGGACCCTTTGTGGGTGGTTGCTTCTTCGTGGACCCTTTGTGGGTGGTTGCTTCTTCGTGGACCCTTCGTGGGTGGAGCCCTTCGTGGACTCGCGCAACCATTACCCTTTGTGGGTGGAGCCCTCCGTGGACTCGCGCAACCGTTACCCTTTGTGGGTGGAGCCCTCCGTGGACTCGCGCAACCGTTACCCTTTGTGGGTTGAAGTCTCCATCAACGTGGATGTAGGATAGCACCACCTATCCGAACCACGGGAAAAACATCCGTGTCTCCAATTGCGTTTGAATTCTCCAAACCCTTCCCTTTACATTCTTGCAAGTTGCATGCTTTACTTTCCGCTGCCAATATACTCTTTGCATGCTTGCTTGAATTGTGTGATGATTGCTTGACTTGTCCTACAATAGCTAAAATCTGCCAAGAACTAAAATTGGGAAAAGGTTAAGTTTTTATTTGGTCAAGTAGTCTAATCACCACCCCTCTAGACATACTTTCGATTCTACACCGTGTGTAAGAAACAGTAAGGGGGAAACCTTAGGAATCACCCTCGACGGATTCCCACTCGATGTAACCATCAAGGTGGACTTGGAGGAATCACCCTCGTTGGTCCACACTTGAGAGGTTACACGACAGAGTCATTATCGGGAGTGGTCAAGGAGGAATCACCCTCGATGACCATGACTGAATAGCTACACTACAGGGTTAACATCAGAAGTGCTGATGAGGTATCACCCTCGGCACTCGATAGTAACTCTGTAGTGTCATACAACTAAAGGGGGGCGATGTGCGGTGTCAGGGCCTGGACGTCGATTGCGTTGATCGAGTCATCAAACATAAAGCGGGGCAACTAGGACAAGGTGGGGGTCACTGATGGATCTCTAACCAACCTATACTAAGCAGTTTAGAATAAGCAGGTAAGGTATGAAAGCAGGTAACAAAAACAGGCTATGCATCAGAGTATGATCATACAAAAAGCAGCAGCAGTTCTAATGCAAGCATAAGAGAGAAGGGAATGGGCGATATTGGAATGATCAATGGGGGTTTGCTTGCCTGGAAGCTTTGCTGTAGAGGAAGAAGGGTCGTCGGAGATGTAGTCGGTCACAGGGGCACCATCGGTGTCAGGGTCTACGGGAGAGAAGAGGTGGAATAAATAGTAAATATAAACAAGCAGATGCATCACTAAGCATGACATGATGATATGCGAAGCTAGGGGTGTTCTAACGTAGTATTACACGTTGCAGACGAAGAGGGAAATCATGTGGAGAGGTTTTCCCAATGTTTGGCTTTTTTCGGATAGACGAAAGAGAGGGGACAGTTCCATGTTTGCAGTGCTGGAGGCATTTGACATGTATATGGATAGCGTATTCGGGTTCATCTCATTTTTTTGATCAGCTTTCATGTAGAAAACTTTTTCATCCGAGCTACAGTTTACCTTCTATGATTTTTCAAAAGTTTAAAATAAATTCTGAAATTATTTTAATTATTTAATTTCGAATTAAATTGAACAAATGATAAGTGTACACAGGAATTCCTACCCAGTGTGTAAGACAAGTGGGGGCAGTGTACAGAGTTGACCCGGTCAACATTGACCGGTCAAAGTTAACAATACGGGGGTCCCACATGTTAGTGTCTTAATAATTTCAAAAGGATTTATCTAATCTAATTAGGTGGGACCCATTTGTCATTTTCTAACATGCTTAATTAGCATTAAAGTAATACTACTTAACTAAATTTACTACTAGTAGTAAACAAGGGCCGGCCGTTTGTGCGAGAGACACAGCCAGCGCTATGCTCACACATGCACACAAGCACTGCAGCCAGAGCCAGCCGGCGCTAGGAGGTAGGGGGCTGGGAGCAACGACCGGCGGCTAGCATAGGGAGTGGTGGCCGACAGTGAGCGGCACGCGGTCACTGGTGGCAGCGGTGCAACAGGTGGGAGCAGCAGCAGTAAGTAGCAGCAAGAAGCAGCGGCAACAGCAAGCGAAGGCAGCAACATCGGTAGCCCAACAACAGTACGGCGGTAGCGGCAACACGCAGCAGAGCAGCGAGCAGAAACGGCTCAAGCAGCAGGCAGGGCCGCGAGCGTGGCCAGGCCGCGGCCGGAGGTGAGGCAGGGCGCGCAGGAGGCTGTGGGTGCGCGCCTTGGCGCGGCCAGGGAGCGGCGGATGCGATGGGGCACTGGCGTGTGCGCGGACAGGAGCTTGCGAGGGCGCGGGCTGGCATGCAGGGGCTCTCGGCGAGCGCAGCCAGCGGCAGGCGAGGGCGCCCAGAGGCACAATAATGGAGTAGCGAATAGGGGGCGTGGAGCTGAGTTCGCTGTCCTGGCGGCCAACGTGTGGGGTGGCCAAACGATGACGAATTTGAGGGGAAAGAAAGGGGAACGCGGAGAGGAGCTCACATCGAGCCTGTAGGTGAGCAAAGCGGGCTCGGGGAGGCTCCGGTGAGACCGAATCAAAGATGGCGAGCAGCATGCCGGAGGTTGAAGATGACCTCGATCTGGTCAATGTAGGGGCTCCCGACTTGATCTAGCGGTTGTGGTCGAGGCAGTGGTCGACGATGGAGCAGATGGACGTGCACAGTAGGCGAGGGGATGATGGTGACTGTGAGCTTTCACGATGGTGCAGCCATGGGCTTCTCGGGCGACTGTTAAGCCGACGGGGGCAAGACGAGGGGGCGAATGAGGGGGCTAGGGTTTGCCAAGGGGGTTGCTTGGGGTCCTTATCTTCACGGGGCATCGCCGGATGGCCGGTGTGTGGCTGGGGGCAACCATAGTCGCGGGATGGCCGCCACGTGCTCCCCCTGTATCCTGTAGCGTGAGGACGGAGAGGAGGTGAGGTGGGCCGCTGGTGCTCTGTGGCCTCTAGGGCCCAGATGCACATTAGTTAGTTAGGCGCTTTTACTGATTTTAATTTTTCTGTTTTATAATTTCCTCACTGTTTTATATTTAAAACAAATAGCAATTGAATTTTTCTGACAAATAAATTTAGCACATAATTATTAGTCATAAATTTGGAGAGGCCCACAAAGTTTGAGGTCAAAAGAAATTGTTGAAAATATTTGTTCATTTTGAAAAGGCTATTCTATTTGCTGTTGGACCAGTTATTATTTTCCTAGGAATTTATTTGTGAGTCAAACGAAGTTGGTTTCAACATGAAGATGATCAGGGGAATTTATAGAATTATTTGAACATTTTAGTTTTACCGAGCGAAGAATTAATAATTTCACTTGAAATTTAAATTTGAATTTGACTTTGATTTTGGACAAGTGGCAATTTGCATAGTAATCATGATGACATGGCCAACATTAGGGGGAGATTACTGTAGCACGATTCTCGGGGTGTTACAAATCTCCTCCACTGAAAGAAATCTCGTCCCGAGATTTAAGTGGTAGAGTTAGGGGGAAAGAATTGGTTACGAAAATTCTAGCAGATCTTCTCGGTCTTGGTTGCTCTTCCTGGAGTAGTTGATCCTCTTTGTTGACGTCTTTATTTCTCCTCTCCAGGTCATCATGATGAAGTCATCACCCTTACTTCGGGGTCTCCATCATACTTACAAATAGGTAAGGGGGAGCTCGGCAACAATAGAATGTTATAATGGTAATCATTTGGGGTTATCCCATGAATGAACATATGAGTATCTCTCGAGTTGGAACTCAGGAAATACATTGAGAGAATTAAAGTAGGCATGAGAATTTTCAAGTAGCAGGCAAATGTTCAATGCCTAAAATAGAGGTGAGAGGGGTTCAGAGCAACAAAAAAAATATCGCGTCTGACACCGGAATACAATAAGTGAGGGAAGGTGGCTCGTAAAATACATACGAATCCAAGTGGAAAGTATACTTCAGAATCAAGGTTGTATAGGAGAGTCAGGTTTCGATCCTGTGGAACTATGGGTTATGGGCCCACCATGTGGGTTAAAGGTAGAAGGGGGGCGACATCTTGCATGGTCATGATAGTAAGGCATGTGAGAGAATAATCTATCAGTTATGTCGACAACAATATCGGTACCAAGGGCGAGGGACGAAGAGAACCATTTTCCTGCTCGTTGGAATGAGGCGGACCAATAGGCAAGGTTCTCGTCCATCCGTGGTACCGTAATGTTATCAACAATAGTAACAGGGTCTTACTGATAGAGTTGTTCAACCAAGGTGTTTACCTAAGCAAGGAAATATTACTGCTTATATAATATAGATCACAAGAAAGGTTAAACAAGCAATGGAAAGGAAAATGTGATTAGTATATTAATCAGACCAATAGAAAGGAAATGTGTTTATACTCGAGTATCAAGAGTATATATTTCCCAAGAACAACCAGAGGATGATATCCATGAGAGGATAGTAAGTAGATTACCATTTAGGTAAATGGGGGAGGAAAAATCATGACGTTACCCATACAATAGTGTTTGGATAAGTGATCAAGAAACATTTAGCATTGCGCCTCCAATGTTCTTAAAGATGTTCGGAGTACCACAATCATACTTTGGGATAGCACTGACATGGTCATCAGGCAAAGTTCAGACTTTGGATACACAAAGGATCCATCAGAAACAACTTATAAAATAAGTCATACAAATTCAACAAGGAAAAGATGAGGATGTGGCCGATGGTTTCAACAGCAATCCACCGACATGTCAAAAATGATGTATTTCCAAAATTTATATGAACAAGTTTGTGTTGGGGCAGAAGACAAGAATGTTGTCGATGATAACACAAATCGAGGGGCAAGGATGGTATTTCTCATCATGAAATAGATTGATGTCCTGGAAAATCTCAGAATGTTGATGATGAAGATGTAATCGATCGGCGATGACTTCAAGTCAAAGGAATTTTGAAGCGAAAGTTTATCGAAACCACGGATATGACACAAACTCGAAAGCAAGCTTGATGTTCAAGGTGAAATGGTATGATGAGGAAGATCGAAATAAGCTTAGCTCATTGTCAGAGATGTGCACCGGGAAGAAGGACCAGGTAGCACAGTTTAAATTTAGCATGATAATGATATTGCCGATCAGACTATGAATGACTTGAATGATTATTAAACTCGTAAGCAAGGAAAATTACTCAGAGTTATTGAATCGCAGTGCGGAATTGATTCACTTATGGCTGTTCTCGAGTGACTAACGACTGAGAAGCTGGGGAAAATCTAAAATCAGTGAGAAGCAATACTAGAAGAAGACTTATAGGAAGCATCACAACTGTTTGATATTCTCGAGATACCAGAGGGTAATACTCGAAGGTAGAGTAGAATAGATGCTTGACAGGTGAAATGATCTGTAGAAGACAAGTACTTTAACTTGTCCGAGAAATGAGATCAAAGAAGAACAATATGGCCTGAACCATGATTGCAAAAGATCAAATCCTAGATATAAAATGAACTTATACCAAGGGAATACTTAATTTTAAGTGAAGCTTCCATGATAAGATCTACATCATGTCCATGGGCATAAACACAAAGTTCAAGGTCGACTCCCACTTCTTTAATGCATAATCTTCCATTCACCTCTCATTTTCCATGAAGTTGTAGCGTTGAAACTTTATCTGACAAAAAGCCAGTCGAGTATAACCCACCTAACTTTCGAGTTCACACAGATTACGAAAGGCACAGGTTCAACCCAGTGAGTCATCTTAGGAACATATACCACAAACTTCAGGGGTAAATAGCTTGAGCTCGGAAGTAGAGCATGGTTGTTAAAACAGAGGATACAAATTACAAAAGACATTATGTATCTGAGGAAAGGTTCGCAAGGTTATTGAATATGAAGGACGTTGTCGGCTAAAATCCAACAAAGGATCTGGTGGTCCACAAGGGATCCGATGTGAGCATTAGTACTCCACTAGAAGAAGAAAGAATGCAAGGAGATCATGTTATAGACTGACTAATTCAAAGCTCAATTGCAAAGGATTTATGATTTCCAAATCAAGGGATCAGAAGCAAACGCTCTGACTAAGGATGGATAGTTTGAATAGACTTAGGGGTACAATCGACGACAACTTGATTGGTCGAGAACCCGCTCCTGTTCAAAATGACGTTCGAGACGGAACGATGAATTCTAGGATTCAACTGAGGATTGCAAGCATCCACAACATATTGAATCAACCGACTCAAAATGATAGTGACAAAGGATGCCAATAAGATTACTAGACTTATGGGATTAACCATAATGCAAGCAAGCAGGAATTTCAAGAGAAATAGGCCATTGAGGATTTTTGGAAGATCGAATGGTATTTTGAAGACTTTTGTGAAACACATGAACAACTGGGGATGAACGAATCCTTGATAATTGTGAGGAATTATTCGTGCATGTACTCATGCGGAAAGGGAGCTGCAACGCAGCAGGCATAATGGATTCTTGGAATATCTGAAAGTATTACAGGGTATCTTGTAAGAACAAGAGCAATTGGAAATGAAGGTATGGATGGCAAGTGTATGTAGCTATCCATAGGGATTTATCGGTGGTAGGGAATTGCAAAGGAGGTGGGCACAAGGGGCTCAGAAAACATTGAAGAGTATTTTCAGAATCTTTTGGTGAATCAGGTGATCATCTGTATCGAGTGGCTCTTTGGGAGAAATAGTTACGAGAACCTAGAGTTAGAGTTAGTAAAATCTTTTAACCCGAATAGAAGAGAGATCAGAGTCCCGGAGTAAAGGTCGAGGAGTAAAAGATCCTAATACCACCCATTTGTGATGTGGGCCCGTAAGCCACACAACAATGTTAGTAAAAGTTTTTCAAAGACTAGACTCAACTTCAGCCAAGGAGTTGCAATGGGGGGTACCTACAGGCAGTCGGCTCTGATACCAACTTGTGACGCCCTCGATTCAAGCGTACACTAATCATACACGCAAATGTGTACGCACAAGATCAAGGACTCATGGGAAGATATCGCAACACAACTCTAGACGCAAATTAAAATAATACAAGCTTAATATTACAAGCCAGGGGCCTCGAGGGCTCGAATTCATAAGCTCGAATACACAAGAGTCACGGAAGCAACAATATCTGAGTACAAACATAAGTTAAACAAGTCTGCCTTAAGAAGGCTAACACAAAAGCAACAACGATCGAAAAGGCAAGGTCTCCTGCCTGGGAGCCTCCTAACTACTCCAGGTCGTTAGCGGCCGTCACGTAGTAGTAGGCACCCTCGGGCTAGTAGTAGTCATCAGTGGTGTCGTTTGGCTCCTCGGATCCGTCATCTAGTCGCAACAATTGGGTATGGGGAAAAAAGAGGTAGCAAAGCAACCACGAGTACTCATTGAAAGTACTTGCAAGACTTACATCAGATCTAAACTAAGTATGCATCTGTATCAAAGGAATGGGTTGTATCTGTAAACTAAACTGCAGAATGCCAGAAGGGAAGTGGAAAGCCTAGCCTATCGAAGACTAGCATCTTCAAGCAGCTCCAAGCATCTTGCAGCATCAGAAGAGATAAGAGTGGCATATTATAATATTAGTAAGTATGTTGTAACCTCGCCCAGAGATCACTTCCTCGACTCCCTGCGAGAAAACAATCCCGGAGCCATCATTTCCATTACATGCCTCAGCATCAAGTTCTAGTTGTATCGATAGGGATACAACTTCGAGCTTCCGTTACCGTGGAGATGGCTATTCAAATAGATAGAATACTTCCCTGCAGGGGTGCACCAACTTACCAAACACGCTTTATCAAATCTGGCCGAACACACCATCAGGTCATGACCGGCCTAGGCTGATCAACACACTGCAATCCTACCTAGGCTCAACAGAGAGGCTAGCACGCCGGTCTACATCCTAAGCATGCAGGGGTCTTGGGCCCATTGCCCTTTGCACTCCTGCACGTTGCGTGGGCAGCCGGTGACCAGATCTAGCCTCCCTTCTACAAGAGAAGGCATTCCAGTCCAACCCGGCATGCTCTGCTCCATCGCTGATGCCAATGAGCTTTCAGCTGATACATACGACGCAGAGTGCCCATACTTGTTCCCGCATGGTGGTTAGTGTGAAAAGTCCAGAGGCCTACTCGGATCAAATATCCAAACCGTGAGTGTCTTGGTAGTGTGCGGTAACGAGCAGAGACACGATCATGTGACCCCATCGCCACATCTCACGAACTTGCGGCAAGGGCTAAGAATGCCCGGCCGCGCCGCATGGAAAACTTATGGGTATCCTCCAGATCAACCCGACTACACGTCACTCATGGGTACCCCTCAGGGCCAACCTGATGTCATCATGGCTCTGTGGTAAGTCAAAGTAACCGTGTGTCAGAAACTGTAAGGGGGAAACCTTAGGAATCACCCTCGACAGATTCCCACTCGATGTCACCATCAAGGTGGACTTGGAGGAATCACCCTCGTTGGTCCACACTTGAGAGGTTGCACGACAGAGTCATTATCGGGAGTGGTCATGGAGGAATCACCCTCGATGACCATGACCGAATAGCTACACTACAGCATTAACATCAGAAGTGCTGATGAGGTATCACCCTCGACACACGATAGTAACTCTGTAGATTCATACAACTAAAGGGGGTGATGTGCGGTGTCGGGGCTTGGACATCGATTGCGTTGATCGAGTCATCAAACATAAAGCGGGGCAACTGGGACAAGGTGGGGGTCACTGATGGATCTCTAACCAACCTATACTAAGCAGTTTAGAATAAGCAGGTAAGGTATGAAAGCAGGTAACAAAACAGGCTATGCATCAGAGTATGATCATACAGAAAGCAGCAGCAGTTCTGATGCAAGCATAAGAGAGAAGGGAATGGGCAATATCGGAATGATCAATGGGGGTTTGCTTGCCTGGAAGCTCTGCTGTAGAGGAAGAAGGGTCATCGGAGACGTAGTCGGTCACAGGGGCACCATCGGTCTCGGGGTCTATGGGAGAGAAGAGGGGGAATAAATAGTAAATATAAGAAAGCAGATGCATCACTAAGCATGACATGACGATATGCGAAGCTAGGGGTGTTCTAACGTAGTATTACACGTTGCAGACGAAGAGGGAAATCATGTGGAGAGGTTTTCCCAATGTTTGGCTTTTTCCGGATAGACGAAAGAGAGGGGACAGTTCCATGTTTGCAGTGCTGGAGGCATCTGACATGTATATGGATAGCGTATTCGGTTTCATCTCATTTTTTTGATCAGCTTTCATGTAGAAAACTTTTTCATCCGAGCTACCGTTTACCTTCTATGATTTTTCAAAAGTTTAAAATAAATTCTGAAATTATTTTAGTTATTTAATTTCGAATTAAATTGAACAAATGATAAGTGTACACAGGAATTCCTACCCAGTGTGTAAGACAAGTGGGGGCAGTGTACAGAGTTGACCCGGTCAACATTGACCGGTCAAAGTTAACAATACGGGGGTCCCACATGTTAGTGTCTTAATAATTTCAAAAGGATTTATCTAATCTAATTAGGTGGGACCCATTTGTCATTTTCTAACATGCTTAATTAACATTAAAGTAATACTACTTAACTAAATTTACTACTAGTAGTAAACAAGGGCCGGCCGTTTGTGCGAGAGGCACAGCCAGCGCTATGCTCACACACGCACACAAGCACGGCAGCCAGAGCCAGCCGGCGCCAGGAGGCAGGGGGCTGGGAGCAACGACCGGCGGCTAGCATAGGGAGTGGTGGCCGACGGTGAGCGGCACGCGGTCACTGGTGGCAGCGGCGCAGCAGGTGGGAGCAGCAGCAGTAAGTAGCAGCAAGAAGCAGCGGCAATAGCAAGCGAAGGCAGCAACATCGGTAGCACAACAACAGTACGGCGGTAGGGGCAACACGCAGCAGAGCAGCGAGCAGAAACGGCTCAAGCAGCAGGCAGGGCCGCGAGCGTGGCCAGGCCGCGGCCAGAGGTGAGGCAGGGCGCGCAGGAGGCTATGGGTGCGCGCCTTGGCGCGGCCAGGGAGCGGCGGACGCGATGGGGCACTGGCGTGTGCACGGATAGGAGCTTGCAAGGGCGCGGGCTGGCATGCAGGGGCTCTCGGTGAGCGCAGCTAGAGGCAGGCGAGGGCGCCCAGAGGCGCAATAATGGAGCAGCGAATGTGGGGTGTGGAGCCGAGCTCCCTGTCCTGGCGGCCAATGCGTGGGTCGGCCAAACTTGGTAGTGTCTTGGTAGTGTGCGGTAACGAGTGTCTTGGTAGTGTGCAGTAACGAGCAGAGACATGATCATGTGACCCCATCGCCCCGTCTCACGAACTTGCGGCAAGGGCTAAGAATGCCCGACCGCGCCGCATGGAAAACTTGCGGGTATCCTCCAGATCAACCAGACTTCACATCACTTCCGGGTACCCCTCGGGGCCGCCCAATGTCATCATGGCTCTGTGGAAAGTCAAAGTAACCGTGTGTCTAAAACAACAAGGGGGAAACTGAGGAATCACCCTCGACGGATTCCCACTCGATGTAACCATCAAGGTGGACTTGGAGGAATCACCCTCGTTGGTCCACAGTTGAGGGGTTGCACGACAGTCATTATCGGGAGTGGTCAAGGAGGAATCACCCACGATGACCATGACCGAATAGCTACACTACAGGGTTAACATCAAAAGTGCTAATCAGGTATCACCGTCGGCACTCGATAGTAACTCTGCAGAGTCATACAACTAAAGGGTGGTGATGTGCGGTGTCGGGTCCTGGACGTTGACCGCGTTGATCAAGTCATCGAACATAAAGCGGGGCAACTGGGACAAGGTGGGGTCACTGATGGATCTCTAACCAACCTATACTAAGCAGTTTAGAATAAGCAGGTAAGGTATGAAAGTAGGTAAGAAAAACAGGCTATGCATCAGAGTAGGATCATACAGAAAGTAGTAGCAGTTCTAATGCAAGCATAAGAGAGAAGGGAATGGGCGATATCAAAATGATCAATGGGGGTTTGCTTGCCTGGAAGCTCTACTATAGAGGAAGAAGGGTTGTCATAGACGTAGTCGGCCACAGGGGAAGCATCGGTCTCAAGGTCTACCAGAGAGAAGAGGGGGAAGAAACAGTAAATATAAGCAAGCAGATGCATCACTAAGCATGGCATGACGATATGCAAAGCTAGGGGTGTTCTAACGCAGTACTACACGTTGCTGACGGAGAGGGAAAACGTCCAAAGAGGTTTTCCCAGTGTTTGGATTTTTTTGGACAAACGAAAGAGAGGGGACGGTTCCACGTTTGTAGTGTTGGAGGCATCTGATATGTATTTGGATAGCGTATTCGGGTTCATCTCATTTTTTGATCAACTTTCATGTAGAAAACTTTTTCATCCGAGCTACAGTTTATCTTCTATGATTTTTATAAAGTTTAAAATAAATTCTGAAAATATTTTATTTATTTAATTTCGAATTAAATTGAACAAATGATAAGTGTACACATCAATTCCTACCCAGTGTGTAAGACAAGTGGGGGGCAGTGTACATAGTTGACCTGGTCAACATTGACTGGTCAAAGTTAACAATACGGGGGTCCCACATTTTAGGTCTTAATAATTTCTAAAGGATTTATCTAATATAATTAGGTGGGACCCATTTGTCATTTGCTAACATGCTTAATTAGCATTAAATTAATACTACTTAACTAAATCTACTATTAGTAGTAAACAAGGGCAGGCCGTTCGTGCGAGAGACACAGCCAGCGTTGTGCTCACTGATACGTCTCCAACGTATCTATAATTTTTGATTGCTCCATGCTATATTATCTACTATTTTGGACATTATTGGGCTTTATTATCCACTTTTATATTATTTTTTGGACTAACCTACTAACTGGAGGCCCAGCCCAGAATTGCTGTTTTTTTGCCTATTTTAGGGTTTCGAAGAAAAGGAATATCAAATGGAGTCCAAACAGAATGAAACCTTCGGGAACATGATTTTCTCAACGAACAAGACCCAGGAGACTTGGACCCTACGTCAAGAAACAAAGGAGGAGGCCACGAAGTAGGGGGCGCGCCTACCCCCGAGGCGCGCCCTCCACCCTCGTGGCCCCCCTGTTGCTCCACCGACGTACTCCTTCCTCCTATATATACATACATACCCCCAAACGATCAGATACGGAGCCAAAACCCTAATTCCACCGCCGCAACTTTCTGTATCCACGAGATCCCATCTTGGGGCCTATTTCGGAGCTCCGCCGGAGGGGGCATCGATCACGGAGGGCTTCTACATCATTACCATAGCCCCTCAGATTAAGTGTGAGTAGTTTACCTTAGACCTACGGGTGCATAGTTATTAGCTAGATGGCTTCTTCTCTCTTTTTGGATCTCAATACAATGTTCTCCCCCTCTCTCGTGGAGATCTATTCATGTAATCTTCTTTTTGCGGTGTGTTTGTTGAGACCGATGAATTGTGGGTTTATGATCAAGTTTATCTATGAACAATATTTGAATCTTCTCTGAATTCTTTTATGTATGATTGGTTATCTTTGCAAGTCTCTTCGAATTATCAGTTTGGTTTGGCCTACTAGATTGATCTTTCTTGCAATGGGATAAGTGCTTAGCTTTGGGTTCAATCTTGCGGTGTCCTTTCCCAGTGACAGTAGGGGCAGCAAGGCACGTATTGAGTTTACCCCTCTACATCATGTCATCTTACTTAAGGCGTTACTCTGTTTGCATGAACTTAATACTCTAGATGCATGCTGGATAGCGGTCGATGAGTGGAGTAATAGTAGTAGATGCAGGCAGGAGTCGGTCTACTTGTCTCGTACATGATGCCTATATACATGATCATACCTGGATATTCTCATAACTATGCTCAATTCTATGAATTTCTCAACAGTAATTTGTTCACCCACCATAGAATACCTATGCTCTTGAGAGAAGCCACTAGTGAAACCTATGGCCCCCGGGTCTATCTTCATCATATTAATCTTCCAATACTTAGTTATTTCCTTTGCTTTTTTACTTTGCTTTTATTTTACTTTGCATCTTTATCATAAAAATACCAAAAGTATTATCTTATCATATCTATCAGATCTCACTGTCGTAAGTGGCCGTGTAGGGATTGACAACCCCTTATCACATTGGTTGCGAGGATTTATTTGTTTTGTGCACGTGCGAGGGACTCGCGCGTAGCCTCCTGCTATGTCTTGAGCTTGCGTTGGTTTTCTCGAAGAGGAAGGGATGATGCAGCAGAGTAGCGTAAGTATTTCCCTCAGTTTTTGAGAACCAAGGTATCAATCCAATAGGAGGCCACGCTCAAGTCCCTCGTATCTGCACAAAACGATAGCTACTCGCAACCAACGCGATTAGGGGTTGTCAATCCCTTCATGGCCACTTACGAGAGTGAGATCTGATAGATATAATATTTTTGGTATTTTTGATATAAAGATGCAAAGTAAAAGTAAAGGTAAAGTAAAAATCAAAGCAAGATTAAAGTGATGGAGATTGATATGATGAGAATAGACCCGAGGGCCATAGGTTTCACTAGTGGCTTCTCTCAAGAGCATAAGTATTCTACGGTGGGTGAACAAATTACTGTTGAGCAATTGACAGAATTGAGCATAGTTATGAGAATATCTAGGCATGATCATGTATATAGGCATCATGTCCGTAACAAGTAGATCGAAACGATTCTGCATCTACTACTATTACTCCACCCATCGACCGCTATCCAGCATGCATCTAGAGTATTAAGTTAAAAATAGAGTAACGCCTTAAGCAAGATGACATGATGTAGAGAGATAAATTCATGCAATATGAAATAAACCCCATCTTGTTATCCTTGATGGCAATGATGCAACACGTGCCTTGCTGCCCCTTCTGTCACTGGGAAAGGACACCGCAAGATCGAACCCAAAGCTAAGCACTTCTCCCATGGCAAGAACTACCAATCTAGTTGGCCAAACCAAACGTATAATTCGAAGAGACTTGCAAAGATAACCAATCATAGATAAAAGAATTCAGAGAAGATTCAAATATTATTCATAGATAGACTTGATCATAAACCCACAATTCATCGATCTCAACAAACACACCGCAAAAAGAAGATTACATCGAATAGATCTCCACGAGAGAGGGGGAGAACTTTGTATTGAGATTCAAAGAGAGAGAAGAAGCCATCTAGCTACTAACTATGGACCCGAAGGTCTGAGGTAAACTACTCACACTTCATCGGAGGGCTATGGCGATGTACAAGCCCTCCGTGATGACGGCCCTCTTCCGGCGAAGCTCCGGAACAGGGCCCAAGATGGGATCTCGTGGATACAGAAGGTTGCGGTGGTGGAATTAGGTTTTTGGCTCCTATTCTGATCGTTTAGGGGTACGTAGGTATATATAGGAGGAAGGAGTACGTCGGTGGAGCACCGAGGGGCCCACGAGGCAGGGGGCGCGCCCTAGGGGGGGCGCCCCCCACCCTCGTGACCTCCTCTTTGACACCTTGGAGTAGGGTCCAACTCTCCTGGATTACGTTCGGTGAGAAAATCACGTTCCCGAAGATTTTATTCCGTTTGGACTCCGTTTGATATTCTGTTTGTCCAAAACACTGAAATAGGCAAAAAACAGCAATTCTGGGCTAGGCCTCCGGTTAATAGGTTAGTCCAAAAAATAATTTAAAAGTGGAAAATAAAGCCCAATATAGTCCAAAACAGTAGATAATATAGCATGGAGCAATCAAAAATTATAGATACGTTGGAGACGTATCAGGCATCCCCAAGCTTAATTCCTGCTCGTCCTCGAGTAGTTAAATGATAAAAAGAGAATTTTTGATGCGGAGTGCTACTTGGCATAATTTCAATGAAAATCTTCTTAATTGTGGTATGAATATTCAGATTAGAAAGATTCAAGACAAAAGTTTATATTGACATAAAAATAATAATACTTCAAGCATACTAACAAAGCAATTATGTCTTCTCAAAATAACATGGCCAAAGAAAGTTATCCCTACAAAATCATATAGTCTGGCTATGCTCTATCTTCACCACACAAAGTATTTAAATCATGCATAACCCTGATGACAATCCAAGCAATTGTTTCATACTCTAACTTTTTCAAAACTTTTTCAATCTTCATGCAATACATGAGGGTGAGCCATGGATATAGCACTATAGGTGGAATAGAATGGTGGTTGTGGAGAAGACAAAAAGGGAGAAGATAGTCTCACATCAACTAGGCGTATCAACAGGCTATGGAGATTCCCATCAATAGATATCAATGTGAGTGAGTAGGGATTGCCATGCAACGGATGCACTAGAGCTATAAGTATATGAAAGCTCAAAAAGAAACTAAGTGGGTGTGCATCGAACTTGCTTGCTCATGAAGACCTAGGGCAATTTGAGGAAGCCCATAATTGGAATTTACATGCCAAGTTCTATAATGAAAGATTCCCACTAGTATATGAAAGTGATAACATGAGAGACTCTCTACTATGAAGATCATGGTGCTACTTTGAAGCACAAGTGTGGTAAAAGGATAGTAACATTGTCCCTTCTCTCTTTTTCTCTCATTTTTTTATTTTTTTATTTGGGCCTTTTCTCTTTTTATGGCCTTTTTTATTTTGGCTTCTTTGGCCTCTTTTTTATTTTTCGTCCAGAGTCTCATCCCGACTTGTGGGGGAATCATAGTCTCCATCATCCTTTCCTCACTGGGACAATGCTCTAATAATGATGATCATCACACTTTTATTTTTCTTACAACTCAACAATTACAACTCGATACTTAGAACAAGATATGACTCTATATGAATGCCTCCGGCGGTGTACCGGGATATGCAATATCACAATGATGGAGTGTGTCATAATAAATGGAACGGTAGAAAGTTGCATGGCAATATATCTCGGAATGGCTATGGAAATGCCATAATAGGTAGGTATGGTGTCTGTTTTGAGGAAGGTATATGGTGGGTGTATGATACCGGCGAAAGGTGCGCGGTATTAGAGAGGCTAGCAAAGGTGGAGGGGTGAGAGTGCGTATGATCCATGGACTCAACATTAGTCATAAAGAACTCATATACTTATTGCAAAAATCTAGAAGTTATCAAAGCAAAGTACTACGCGCATGCTCCTAGGGGGATAGATTGGTAGGAAAAGACCATCGCTCGTCCCCGACCACCACTCATAAGACAATCAATAAATAAATCATGCTCTGACTTCATCACATAACGGTTCACCATACGTGCATGCTACGGGAATCACAAACTTTAACACAAGTATTCTTTAAATTCACAACTACTCAACTAGCATGACTTTAATATTATCACCTCCATATCTCAAAACAATTATCATGCTTCAATCTTTTCTTAGTATTCAATACACTCAAAAGAAAGTTTCACAAATCTTGAATACCAAGCATATTATTATTAAGCAAATCACCATGCTATTAAGACTCTCAAAATAATTTAAGTGAAGCATGAGAGATCAATAGTTTCTTTAAAACAAATCCACCACCGTGCTCTAAAAGATCTAAGTGAAGCACATAGAGAAAAATTATAACGCTCAAAAGATATAAGTGAAGCACATAGAGCAAAACTACTTAGCTCAAAAAATATAAGTGAAGCACATAGAGCAAAACTACTTAGCTCAAAAGATATAAGTGAAGCACATAGAGTATTCTATCAAATTTTAATTCATGGATGGCTATCTCAAAAGGTGTGTACAGCAAGGATGATTGTGGCATACTAAGACACAAAGACACAAATAATACAAGACGCTCCAAGCAAAACACATATCATGTTGGTGAATAAAAATATAGCTCCAAGTAAAGTTACCGATAGAAGTAGACGAAAGAGGGGATGCCTTCCGGGGCATCCCCAAGCTTTGACTTTTTGGTGTCCTTGGATTATCTTGGGGGTGCCATGGGCATCCCCAAGCTTAGGCTCTTGCCACTCCTTGTTCCATAATCCATCAAATCCTTACCCAAAACCTTGAAAACTTCACAACACAAAACTCAAAATAGAAAACTCGTGAGCTCCGTTAGCGAAAGAAAACAAAAGACCACTTCAAGGTACTGTAATGAACTCATTCTTTATTTATATTGGTGTTAAACCTACTGTATTCCAACTTCTCTATGGATTATAAACTATTTTACTAGCCAGAGATTCATCAAAATAAGCAAACAACACACGAAAAACAGAATCTGTCAAAAACAGAACAGTCTGTAGTAATATGTAGCTAGCGGAAGATCTGGAACCCCAAAAATTCTAAAATAAATTGCTGGACGTGAGGAATTTATCTATTAAACATCTGCAAAAATAATTAACTAAATAGCACTCTTCAAATAAAAATGACAGCAGTTCTCATGAGCGCTAAAGTTTCTGTTTTTACAGCAAGTTCAACAAGACTTTCCCCAAGTCTTCCCAACGGTTCTACTTGGCACAAACACTAATTAAACACAAAAACACAACCAAAACAGATGCTAGATAAATTATTTATTAAATAACAGCAAGGATAAATATTGGGTTGATTCCCAACAAGCGCTTTTCTTTAAAGCCTTTTTAGCTAGGCATTGATAATTTCAATGATGCTCACATGAAAGACAAGAATTGAAGCACAAAGAGAGCATCATAAAACATGTAACAAACACATCTAAGTCTAACATACTTCCTATGAATAGGAATCTTATAGGCAAACAAATTATCAAGGTAAGCGAAAACAAGCATATGCAAGGAAGTGGAAAGAAACAATAGCAATCTCAACATAACGAGAGGTAATTTAGTAACATGAAAACTTCTACCACCATATTTCCTCTCTCATAATAATTACATGTGGGATCATAAGCAAACTCAACAAAATAGCTATCACATAAAATATTTTCAATACGATCCACATGCATGCAAAGTTGACACTCTTCCAAAATAGTGGGATTAACATTAACTAAAGTCATGACCTCTTCAAACCCACTTTTATCAAAAACTTCATAAGATTGAACATTCTCCAAATATGTGGGATCTAAAGTTGACATTATTCCAAACCCACTTTCAATATTATTGTAAACATTATAATCAATCTCATATTCATAATGGGGTTTAAATAAATTTTCAAGATCAAAAGAAGAATCACCCCAATCATGATCATTGCAACAAGTAGAGGACATAGCAAAACTAGCATCCCCAAGATTAGGGTTTTGCATATTATTAGCACAATTGACATTAATAGAATTTATAATAGAATCATTGCAATCATGATTTCTATTCAAAGATTTATCGTGAATTGCTTCATGAGGTAATTCATCACACTTTTCAGATTCACGAATTTCAAGCAAAACTTCATAAAGATAATCTAGTGCACAAAACTCACTAGCAATTGGTTTATCATAATTGGACCTTTTAAAAATATTAGCAAGTGGATGAGGATCCATAGATCTTAGGTTCTCCGTTTAGTAATAAATAAACAACTATTCCAACCAGACGAGCAAACAAGAAACGGGAGAAAAGAGGAAAATAGAGAGGGAAGATAGAGAGAGGGTGAATAAAACGGCAAGGGTGAAGTGGGGGGAGAGGAAAACGATAGGCAAATGGCAAATAATGTAATGCGAGAGATAGGGATTGCGATGGGTACTTGGTATGTTGACTTTTTGCGTAGACTCCCTGGCAACGGCGCCATAAATCCTTCTTGCTACGTCTTGAGCTTGCGTTGGTTTTCCCCGAAGAGGAAGGGATGATGCAGCAGAGTAGCGTAAGTATTTCCCTCAGTTTTTGAGAACCAAGGTATCAATCTAGTAGGAGGCCACGCTCAAGTCCCTCGTACCTGCACAAAACGATAGCTACTCGCAACCAACGCGATTAGGGGTTGTCAATCCCTGCACGGTCACTTACGAGAGTGAGATCTGATAGATATAATATTTTTAATATTTTTGATATAAAGAAGCAAAGTAAAAGTAGAGGCAAAGTAAAAAGCAAAGCAAGATTAATGTGATGGAGATTGATATGATGAGAATAGACCCGGGGGCCATAGGTTTCACTAGTGGCTTCTCTCAAGAGCATAAGTATTCTACGGTGGGTGAACAAATTACTGTTGAGCAATTGACAGAATTGAGCATAGTTATGAGAATATCTAGGCATGCTCATGTATATAGGCATCACATTCGTGACAAGTAGACCGAAACGATTCTGCATCTACTACTATTACTCCACTCATCGACCGCTATCCAGCATGCATCTAGAGTATTAAGTTAAAAACAGAGTAATGCCTTAAGCAAGATGACATGATGTAGAGAGATAAATTCATGCAATATGAAATAAACCCCATCTTGTTATCCTCGATGGCAACGATGCAATACATGCCTTGCTGCCCCTTCTATCACTGGGAAAGGACACCGCACGATCGAACCCAAAGCTAAGCACTTCTCCCATGGCAAGAACTACCAATCCAGTTGGCCAAACCAAACAGATAATTCGAAGAGACTTGCAAAGATAACCAATCATACATAAAAGAATTCAGAGAAGATTCAAATATTATTCATAGATAGACTTGATCATAAACCCACAATTCATCGATCTCAACAAGCACACCGCAAAAAAAAGATTACATCGAATAGATCTCCACGGGAGAGGGGAGAACTTTGTATTGAGATTCAAAGAGAGAGAAGAAGCCATCTAGCTACTAACTATGGACCCAAAGGTCTGAGGTAAACAAATCACACTTCATCGGAGGGGCTATGGTGATGTAGAAGCCCTCTGTGATGACGGCCCTCTTCCGGCGGAGCTCCGGAACAGGCCCCAAGATGGGATCTCGTGGATACAGAAAGTTGCAGCGGCGGAATTAGGTTTTTGGCTCCTGTTCTGATCATTTGGGGGTACATAGGTATATATAGGAGGAAGGGTCCAAGTATCCTGAATCACATTCGGTGAGAAAATCACGTTCCGAAGATTTTATTCCGTTTGGACTCCGTTTGATATTCTGTTTCTCCGAAACACTGAAATGGGCAAAAAACAGCAATTCTGGGCTGGGCTTCCGGTTAATAGGTTAGTCCCAAAAATAATATAAAAGTGGAAAACAAAGCCCAATATAGTCCAAAACGTTAGATAATATAGCATGGAGTAATAAAAAATTATAGATACGTTGGAGACGTATCACCTCCTACTGGATTGATACCTTGGTTCTCAAAAACTGAGGGAAATACTTAAGCTACTTTGCTGCATCATCCCTTCCTCTTCGGGGAAAACCAATGCAGTGCTCAAGAGGTAGCAAGAAGGATTTCTGGTGCCGTTGCCGGAGAGTCTACGCAAAAGTCAATATACCAAGTACCCATCACAATCCCTATCTCCCGCATTACATTATTTGCCATTTGCCTCTCGTTTTACTCTCCCCCGCTTCACCCTTGCCGTTTTATTCGCCCTCTCTCTCTCTCTATCCCCCCTCTCTTTCTCTATTTGCCTCTTTTTGCCCGCTTGCTTTTTGTTTGCTTGTGTGTTGGATTGCTTGCTTGTCACGATGGCTCAAGATAACACTAAATTGTGTGACTTTACCAATACCAACAACAATGATTTTATTAGCACTCCAATTGCTCCTCTTACCGATGCTGAATCTTGTGAAATTAATACTTCTTTGCTGAATCTTGTCATGAAAGATCCATTTTCCGGCCTTCCTAGTGAAGATGCCGCTACCCATCTAAATAGCTTTGTTGATTTGTGTGATATGCAAAAGAAGAAAGATGTGGATAACGATATTGTTAAATTGAAGACATTTCCTTTTTCGCTTAGAGATCGTGCTAAAGCTTGGTTTTCGTCTTTGCCTAAAAGTAGTATTGATTCATGGAATAAGCGCAAAGATGCTTTTATCTCTAAGTATTTTCCTCCTGCTAAGATCATCTCCCTTAGAAACGATATTATGAATTTTAAGCAACTTGATCATGAACTCGTTGCACAAGCTTGGGAGAGGGTGAAATTAATGATACGTAATTGCCCTACTCATGGTTTGAATTTGTGGATGATTATACAAAATTTTTATGCCGGATTGAATTTTGCTTCTAGAAATCTTTTACATTCGGCCGCGGGAGGCACTTTTATGGAAATCACTTTAGGAGAAGCTACTAAACTCCTAGATAATATTATGGTTAATTATTCTCAATGGCATACTGAAAGATCTACTAATAAAAAGGTGCATGCGATAGAAGAAATTAATGTTTTGAGTGGAAAGATGGATGAACTTATGAAATTATTCACTAGTAAAAGTGTTTCTTTTGATCCTAATGATATGCCCTTGTCTACTTTGATTGAGAATAATAATTAATCTATGGGTGTGAATTTTGTTGGTAGGAACAATTTTGGTAACAACGCGTATAGATGAAATTTCAATCCTAGGCCTTATCCTAGTAACCCCTCTAATAATTATGGTAATTACTACAACAATTCTTATGGAAATTATAATAAGATGCCCTCTGATTTTGAATCTAATATTAAAGAATTTATTACTTCGCAAAAGAATTTCAATGCTTTGATTGAAGAAAAATTGCTTGAGATTGATGAATTGGCTAGGAACGTTGATAGAATTTCTCTTGATGTTGATTCTTTGAAACTTAGATCTATTCCACCTAAGCATGATATCAATGAGTCTCTCAAAGCCATGAGAATTTCCATTGATGAGTGCAAAGAAAGAACCGATAGGATGCGTGCTAAGAAAGATGCCTTTATAAGAGCGTGTTCTTCTAGTTCCTATGAAAATAAAGATGAAGATCTAAAAGTTATTGATGTGTCCCCTATTAAATCTTTGTTTTGCAATATGAATCTTAATAATTATGGGACTAAATATGATCAACCTTTACCTAGAAGGCGTTCCAAGAATTCGGAATTTTTAGATCCTGAAGCTAAAATTGATAAAAGTGGGATTGAAGAAATTAAAACCCTAGATGTTGCTAAACCCACTATTTTGGATTTCAAGGAATTTAATTATGAAAATTGCTCTTTGATTGATTGTATTTCCTTGTTGCAATCTGTGCTAAATTCTCCTCACGCTTATAGTCAAAATAAAGCGTTCACTAAACATATCGTTGATGCCTTGATGCAATCTTATGAAGAAAAACTTGAATTGGAAGTTTATATCCCTAGAAAACTTTATGATGATTGGGAACCTACTACTAAAATTAAAATTAAAGATCATGAATGCTATGCTTTGTGTGATTTGGGTGCTAGTGTTTCCACGATTCCAAAGACTTTGTGTGATTTGTTAGGTTTTCGTGATTTTGATGATTGCTTTCTAAACTTGCACCTTGCGGATTCCACTATTAAGAAACCTATGGGAAGAATTAATGATGTTATTATTGTTGCAAATAGGAATTATGTGCACATAGATTTTATTGTTCTTGACATAGATTGCAATCCTTCATGTCCTATTATTCTTGGTAGACCTTTCCTTAGAATGATTGGTGCAATTATTGATATGAAGGAAGGAAATATTAGATTCCAATTTCCGTTAAGGAAAGGCATGGAAACATTTCTTAGAAAGAAAATTAAATTACCTTATGAATCTATTATGAGATCCACTTATGGATTGCCTACCAAAGATGGCAATACCTAGATCTATCCTTGCTTTTTATGCCTAGCTAGGGGCGTTAAACGATAGCGCTTGTTGGGAGGAAACCCAATTTTATTTTTATTCATTGATTCATGCTCATATTTATAAATAAATAATTTATTTATACTATGTTTAGGTTGTGTTTTTTTGTGTTTAATTAGTTTTTGTGCCAAGTAGAACCGTTGGGAAGACTTGGGGAAAGTCCTGATATCTTGCTGTAAAAAAACAGAAACTTTAGCACTCACGAGAACTGATGCCATTTTTATTTGGAAAGTGATATTTAGTTAATTCTTTTTGCATATCATTAATAGATAAATTAATCACGTCCATAAATTTATTTTAGAATTTTTGGGGTTCCAGATCTTGCGCTAGCTACAGATTACTACAGACTGTTCTGTTTTTGACAGATTCTGTTTTTCGTGTGTTGTTTGCTTATTTTGATGAATCTATGGCTAGTAAAATAGTTTATAAACCATAGAGAAGTTGGAATACAGTAGTTTTAACACCAATATAAATAAAGAATGAGTTCATTACAGTACCTTGAAGTGGTCTTTTGTTTTTCTTTCGCTAACGGAGCTCACGAGATTTTCTACTTTAAGTTTTGTGTTGTGAAGTTTTCAAGTTTTGGATAAAGATTTGATGGATTATGGAACAAGGAGTGGCATGAGCCTAAGCTTGGGGATTACCATGGCACCCCCAAGATAATCTAAGGACACCTAAAAGCCAAGGCATGGGGATGCCCCGGAAGGCATCCCCTCTTTTCGTCTACTTCTATTGGTAACTTTACTTGGAGCTATATTTTTATTCACCACATGATATGTGTTTTTCTTGGAGCGTCTTGTATGATTTGAGTCTTTATTTTTTAGTTTACCACAATCATCCTTTCTGTAAACACCTTTTGAGAGAGCCATACATGATTTGGAATTTGTTAGAATACTCTATGTGCTTCGCTTATATCATTTGAGTTATATAGTTTTGCTCTAGTACTTCACTTATATATTTTAGAGCACGGTGGTGGATTTGTTTTATAGAAACTATTGATCTCTCATGCTTCACTTAGATTATTTTGAGAGTCTTAAATAGCAAGGTAATTTGCTTAAATAATCCTAATATGCTTGGTATTCAAGAATAGTAAAAACTTTCTTATGAGTGTGTTGAATGCTATGAGAAGTTTGATGCTTGGTAATTGTTTTGAGATATGAAGATGGTGATATTAAAGTTATGCTAGTTGACTAGTTGTGAATTTGAGAAATACTTGTGTTAAAGTTTGTGATTCCCGTAGCATGCACGTATGGTGAACCGTTATGTGATGAAGTCGGAGCATGATTTATTTTTTGATTGTCTTCCTTATGAGTGGCGGTCAGGGACAAGCGATGGTCTTTTCCTACCAATCTATCCCCCTAGGAGCATGCGCGTAATATTTTGCTTTGATAACTTGTAGATTTTTGCAATAAGTATATGAGTTCTTTATGACTAATGTTGAGTCCATGGATTATATGCACTTTCCTTCCTTCCACCATTGCTAGCCTCTCTAATACCGTGCACCTTTCGCCGGTATCATACACCCACCATATACCTTCCTCAAAACACCCACCATACCTACCTATTATGGCATTTCCATAGCCATTCCGAGATATATTGCCATGCAACTTTCAACCGTTCCGTTTATTATGACACACTCCATCATTGTCATATTGCTTAGCATGATCATGTAGTTGACATCGTATTTTTTGCAAAGCCACCATTCATAATTCTTTCATACATGTCACTCTTGATTCATCGCATATCCCGGTACACCGCCGGAGGTATTCATATAGAGTCATATTTTGTTCTAAGTATCGAGTTGTAATTGTTGAGTTGTAATAAAATAAAAGTGTGATGACCATCATTATTAGAGCATTGTCCCAGTGAGGAAAGGATGATGGAGACTATGATTCCCCCACAAGTCGGGATGAGACTCTGAACGAAAAAAATAAAAAGAAGAAGAAAGAAAAGAGGCCACAAAAAAAAGGAGAGAAAAGGCCCAAATAAAAAAATGAGAGAAAAAGAGAGAAGGGACAATGTTACTATCCTTTTACCGCACTTGTGCTTCAAAGTAGCACCATGATATTCATGATAGAGAGTCTCCTATGTTATCACTTTCATATACTAGTGGAAATTTTTCATTATAGAACTTGGCTTGTATATTCCAATGACGGGCTTCCTCAAAATGCCCTAGGTCTTCATGAGCAAGCAAGTTAGATGCACACCCACTTAGTTTCTTTTGTTGAGCTTTCATATATTTATAGCTCTAGTGCATCCGTTGCATGGCAATCCCTACTCATTCACATTGATATCTATTGATGGGAATCTCCATAGCCCGTTGATACGCCTAGTTAATGTGAGACTATCTTCTCCCTTTTTGTCTTCCCCACAACCACCATTCTATTCCACTTATAGTGCTATATCCATGGCTCACGCTCATGTATTGCATGACAATTGAAAAAGTTTGAGAATGTCAAAAGTATGAAACAATTGCTTGGCTTGTCATCGGGGTTGTGCATGATTTAAATACTTTGTGTGATAAAGACAGAGCATAGCCAGACTATATGATTTTGTAGGGATAACTTTCTTTGGCCATGTTATTTTGAGAAGACATGATTGCTTTGTTAGTATGCTTGAAGTATTATTATTTTTATGTCAATATTAAACTTTTATCTTGAATCTTTCGGATCCGAATATTCATACCATAATTAAGAAGAATTACATTAAAATTATGCCAAGTAGCACTCCTCATGAAAAATTCCATTTTTATCATTTACCTACTCGAGGACGAGCAGGAATTAAGCTTGGGGATGCTTGATACGTATCCAACGTATCTATAATTTTTGATTGCTCCATGCTATATTATCTACTGTTTTGGACATTATTGGGCTTTATTATCCATTTTGATATTATTTTTGGGACTAACCTACTAACCGGAGGCCCAGCCCAGAATTGATGTTTTTTTGCCTATTTTAGGGTTTCAAAGAAAAGGAATATCAAACAGAATGAAACCTTCGGGAACGTGATTTTCTCAACGAACAAGACCCATGAGACTTGGACCCTACGTCAAGAAACAAAGGAGGAGGCCACGAGGTAGGGGGCGCGCCTACCACCCCAGGCGCGCCCTCCACCCTCGTGGGCCCCCTGTTGCTCCACCAACGTACTCCTTCCTCCTATATATACCTACGTACCCCCAAATGATCAGATACAGAGCCAAAACCCTAATTCCACCACCGCAACTTTCTGTATCCACGAGATCCTACCTTGGGGCCTGTTCCGGAGCTCCGTCGGAGGGGGCATCGATCACGGAGGGCTTCTACATCATCACCATAGCCCCTCCGATGAAGTGTGAGTAGTTTACCTCAGACCTATGGGTCCATAGTTATTAGCTAGATGGCTTCTTCTCTCTTTTTGGATCTCAATACAATGTTCCCCCCCTCTCTTGTGGAGATCTATTTGATGTAATATTCTTTTTGCGGTGTGTTTGTTGAGACCGATGAATTGTGGGTTTATGATCAAGTCTATCTATGAACAATATTTGAATCTTCTCTCAATTCTTTTATGTATGATTGGTTATCTTTGCAAGTCTCTTCGAATTATCAGTTTGGTTTGGCCTACTAGATTGATCTTTCTTGCAACGGGAGAAGTGCTTAGCTTTGGGTTCAATCTTGCGGCGTCCTTTCCCAGTGACAGTAGGGGCAGCAAGGCACATATTGTATTGTTGCCATTGAGGATAACAAGATGGGGTTTTCATCATATTGCATGAGTTTATCCCTCTACATCATGTCATCTTGCTTAAGGCGTTACTCTGTTTTCATGAACCTAATACTCTAGATGCATGCTGGATAGCGGTCGATGAGTGGAGTAATAGTCGTAGATGCAGGCAGGAGTCGGTATACTTGTCTCGGACGTGATTCCTATATACATGATCATACCTAGATATTCTCATAACTATGCTCAATTCTGTCAATTACTCAACAGTAATTTGTCCACCCACCGTAGAATACCTATGCTCTTGAGAGAAGCCTCTAGTGAAACCTATGGCCCCCGGGTCTATCTTCATCATATTAATCTTCCAATACTTAGTTATTTCCTTTGCTTTTTTACTTTGCTTTTATTTTACTTTGCATCTTTATCATAAAAATACCAAAAATATTATCTTATCATATCTATCAGATCTCACTCTCGTAAGTGGCCGTGTAGGGATTAACAACCCCTTATCGCGTTCGTTGCAAGGATTTATTTGTTTTGTGCAGGTGCTAGGGACTCGCGCGTAGCCTCCTACTGGATTGATACCTTGGTTCTCAAAAACTGAGGGAAATACTTACGCTACTTTGCTGCATCATCCCTTCCTCTTCGGGGAAAACCAACGCAGTACTCAAGAGGTAGCACTCACACACGCACACAAGCACCGTGGCCAGAGCCGTCAAGCACTAGGAGGCAAGGGGCTGGGATCAATGACCGACGGCTAGCGCAGGGAGCGGCGGCCAACGGTGAGCGGAGCGCGGTCACCGGCGGCAGTGGCGCAGCAGGTGAGCGCAGTAGTAAGTAGCAACAAGAAGCAGCGGCAACAGCAAGCGAAGGCAGCAGCAGCGGTAACACAATTAACTACAAAAAAGACACATCCGTGACATTTTGGGCCAAACGAAATTTTTTCTGTCATACTTATGACACTTGTATGACGATAATTGTGACAAAACCTGATATCATCATAGATGTGGTGGGCTCCTACTTCTATGACAAAAAATCATGACAGAAAATGGGTTTCGTCCTAGGTGGGACGGAGACGCAGCTGCATGACATTCTTTGGGCCATCCATGATGGAAAAAACTGTGGTAGGAGCGAGGGCGAGGAAAATATCCGGGTGTTCCCAGTTACGGTGGGTGGTCGGGGCCGAGCGATGCGCGTTTCTCTCATACACGCACGTGCGTGGGTGCGAGGCGTTGGGCTCTAACTGAACCCGAGTGAGGCGTTCGCCTACTGAACCCGAGCGATTGCACTGCATGCTACGCGTTACTAAACCCGAGCGATCGATCGATGGCTGTTAACTGAACCCGATCGAGCAATTCCTTCGCTACTGCTGGTAACTGAAGCCGATCGATGCTGCCTCTGGATGAACAGTGAGCGTTTCTGGGGGGGTTTGGATGAACAGTTCCCGATGGGGGTGGATGAACAGGATCCCGTGGTGTTGCCTCTGGATGAACAGGACCCCAATCGATCGAGCCGGTTGGGGCTGGATGAACAGGACCCCGTGGATGGCTGGATGAACAGGACCACCCCGTGGAGGGCTAGATGAACAGTAGACGGTGGAGGGCTGGATGAATAGTAGCCCATGGAGGGGTGGTTGAACATGAGCCCGTGGAGAGGGCTGGTTGAACAGTAGCCGATGGAGTAGCGCGTGATGGAGGCTGGATGAACAGGAGCCCGTGGATGAATAGTCACAGGTGGAGGCTGGAGGAGGTCAACGGTGGATGAACAGTAGCCCGTGGATGCTGGAGGGGGTCGACGGTGGAGATGAACAGTATCCTGTGGAGTCCCGTTTTGCGGTACGCCACACCCCTCCCGATGAACAGGACCCCTGTTTCGACCGTAGGAGGTCCGTTTCCTCCGTTTTGCGGTACGCCACACCCCCTTGATGAACAAGACCCCCGTTTCGACCGTAGGAGGTCCGTTTCCTCCGTTTTGCGGTACGCCAGACCCGTCCTGATGAACAGGATCCATTTCAAATGTGGCCGGTCGAACACAAGGCCGTTTCCTCCATTCTGCGGTACGCCAGGCCTCGTTTCCATTGGCTGTTCCGCCCAAGCCCTCCTGATGAACACGATGACGCATTCCATTCCGACCCAGCCGGTTGGCTCCCCATGAACACGACGATGATGCAGTTTCTCCGTTCCGACCCAGCCATGTACATGAGCCCTGACCGTACGTATGCGCGAGTTGGCGTTCAAGACCCCGCCCATATGTACGTACGTGGCCGTATTTTCTTTCTTGCACACTGGCCGTTGTACGTACGTGTACATGCTACATGCGCGCCTCTACTACGACATGTGCGTGCTCTACATCGACCAGTATGCACGTACACGTTCGCGACCAGAATGACAATGCTACGTACGCTTTGACCATGTGGGTCCCGACTGTCAGGCACTTCGTTGCGTGCGAAGATATAACTTGTGGGTCCCAGCAGTCAGGGGGGCGAATCATTTTTTTGCCCGAACGCACTTCCTTGCGTGCGAAGATGTAGCTGGTGGGTCCCAGCAGTTAGGGGGAAACATTTTTTCGCGAAATACGGTGGCCCGTCCGGTGGGTCCCCGCTGTTAGGTGCAGGAATAATTATTTTGCGCGTAATAAGGAGGCACTTCCTTGCGGCTGCCGTGGACCCAGCTGTCAGCCTCTCCACGTACAGTACTCTTCCGATGGAAGTCGGTCGTTGACCACATTGACCACGCCGTGCCTAGAGCACCAAGGCGGTGGACAACGGCGAGGCCTAGGAAGGGGACAACGCGGAGCCAGGGAAGATGCGGTTGTGGATGCCCACGCGGAGAGGAGTATGAGGGTTCACTGGTTCAGCTGCGGTGTGAGGCTGCCGTCACCGCAGAATAACAGGGGGTGTGGGTGAGTAGAGGGATGGCCTGGCCAGCGGTGGGAGTAGTAGGGGGCGGTGAGGCCTCTGCGGCATCACAGCTACCACGGGAGGCAGGAGCACGCGGCACAACCGGCGCTGGTTTGGGCGGCTGGAGCAAGAAGACCAGAGGTTGAAGAAGCACTACGGCCGTTGGATGGACATCATACGGTCACTGGAGCTAGAATCGTTCATATTGACTAAGTTGACAAAGCCCTCCGTCCCCATCAACTTAGTAGGCCCACAAGTCAGCCTCCCACCAAGGTGGGTCCCAACTAGCAGGGGGAGTATTAATTTTTTTCTGCGTAATAAGGAGGCACTTCCGGTGGGTCCGAGTTGACAGCAGGGGGAACGTTTTTTTTCATGAAATACGGTGGCCCGTCCGGTGGGTCCCAGCAGTCAAGGGGGAAACGTTTTTTCGCAAAATACGGTGGCCCGTCCGGTGGGTCCCTTCTGTCAGGTGGAGGAATCATTATTTTCCGCGTAATAAGGAGGCACTTCCTTGCTGCGGCCGTGGACCTAGCTGCTAGCCTCTCCATGTACAGTACACTTCCGATGGAAGTCGTTCCTTGACCACGTTGACCACGCCGCGTTCCATTGCATGCATGCGTCCATGGGCGTGGTGCGTCCCCACTGTCATCCTCTCACATACAGTCACCTTCCGATGACCCTCGGTTGTTCACCATGTTGACCAAACCGTGCCGAGCGCACCAAGGCCGGTGGACGACGGCGAGGCCCCAGACTGGAATGACCCGGAGATGGGGAAGACGGGGCAGTGGAGTCGCAGATGGAGAGGAATGGGAAACTTGACTGGTTCGGGTGTGCGACAGCACAGCCGCGGTGCCGCCCACGGGAGACAGGAGCAAGAACAGAGGTTGAAGAAGGAGCATGGCTGTTGGATTAACATCCAACGGTCCAGCTGTTGGAATCATTTGTTGATTAAGTTGACAAAGCCCTGCGTACACATCCGCTTAGTAGGCCCACAAGTCGGGCACCAAATCTGAAGGGTCCCAGCTGTCAACGGGAGGAATAATTTTTTTCGCATAACAAGGAGGCACTTCCTTCCGTGCGAAGATACAGCCGGTGGGTCCCAGCTGTCAGGTGGAGGAAACATTTTTTTAGCTTAATAAGGAGGAACTTTCCATGCGTGCGACCATGGACCTCGTGGGTCCCAGCCGTGAGGCTCTCCACGTACAGTCCTCTTCTGATGATTCTCATTTGTTGACCACGCCGCACCGAGCGCAGCGAGGCGGTGGACGACGGCGAGGCCCCGGACAGGAACGACTCGGAGATGGGAAGACACAGCAGTGGAGTCACATATTGAGAGGAGGAGAAGGCTTATAACTGGTTCTGGTGTGGCGTGGGGCTGCAGTCGGTGGAGAATAACAGGAGGTATGGAGGGCTGGAGGGATAGCCTGGCCGGTGGTGGGGTAGCGCTTCGCAGCGATGCGTGCTAAGCAGAGCCGCTAGCCACTGGAGGCCGGACTAGGCGGTCCCGGCGATGCTGGAGGAAGAAGACGAAAGATTGAAGGTGCATGCCGGCCGTTGGATATAAATACAATGGATGTGGATGTCATAATCATTTGTTGACCAAGTTGACAACGCCCTGCGTAGGCTTCGACCTATTGGCCCACATGTCAGCCTGCAAAAATGTGGCATATATTTAACCCATGTTTTCTAGAATGTACAGTCCATTTGCTAGGCTGGGTGAACAAATAATTTCGCGTCAATGCGGCCATTTATATTTTCTAAGGAATCCCAGCCCATTTGCAATTCCTTCAAATACACGAATTAGCTGGGCTCGGTATATATAATGTTATGTTAGAAGGAGCAATTAATATCAAAAAATAAACCGGAGAGGCACATTTTTTATATACATAATTAACAAATTAGCGAGTTATTGCTCAAAATAAAAATGAGCGTGTTATTATTACATTGGTACATAAATCTTCGCAAGCTTTTGTACACAATCACCATGATTTTCCTTGCCTGTGAGTCAAAAACAACTAGGATTTTCCTTGCCAACTTCTGTCAAACATTTACTTCTATAAGTTACTAACACGTGGGATGTTTTTATAATGTATATATAAGTCTCTATAAAATATATGATAATAGTAATAATATAAATATATATAATGTGATTAGAAAAATACATTGGGCTGCCGATCTTTAAGAAAAAGCCCATAGGACGGTATGGACCTCAAAAAATAAGTTGAAACCACTATCACCGTATGTCGTGGGCTACGCATGTTAAAATACAAAACCTAGGCCTAGCTGATACTTGTTCACCCTCTGGAAAAAAATGATACCAGATCCCCGAGCAAACTGGATTAAAGAGGGGGCCGGCGGCACGACTGAAGAAGCACATCAGGAGCGATTATTTTTCTTCAGTGGATGGCTCTCGATGGCGTTTTTTTACTTTCCTCTGCACCATACAACTTGTATTTTTAGCCTCCCAATCTGTGGTGGACCAGCATCCCATTTGCTGGGCGGGCCAACCTACAGAAACCAACACTCAATTTTTCATCAAGCCCCCAAAACAACGCAGTACTATGTTTGTTTTGAGGCTGAAAACATTATGGCAGGGGTTGAGCGGGGGAGGGGGCAAGACAAAGCAAAAAGATTAAAAAGAGATGATGCGTCGTTCCTACCCTAACAAAGCAGGTGCAATTATTCTCGGGAAGAAGGTGTGCCGTTGACACCCACACGTCACATACCCCACAGTAGGCATACTAACAAGTTCACACACAAGTACAACAGGAAAGGTAAACATTCGTATCAAACTCAGGTTCACAGGACATGTTCATATTCATAGCCAACATTCACTATCAACAACTCAAAAGATTCATATATACACAAGTTCAGCATGTCTCTAGATCCAAATGATTGATAGATCACACACCAATATTCATAGATAATTCACAAAAAGATTCAGATATACACATGTTCAGTATGTTTATGCATCCAAATGATTGAGATCACAGCCAATATGATCCATGGACGAACTTTAATTACCCAGGGTATAGAGTGCTAAATGATGTTCAGTCGGAGGTACTTCTTGCTAAAATTAATGCTTGTACGAGTAAACTTTCGAGTACATAAGAGGTAGCATAGACAATCTGAACTTTGCTTGTAGGTTTATCCTCAAATAGTGGCCTCGTGCCGAGGGAGGTTTGAGAAACTTGGCCAATACTTCCATCCAACTAGTTTACTAGCTCATCTTGTTCCTGTAGCTCGCCAAAATTCTACATTGCAGACTGGTAAATGGTGTTCAGTCAGAGGTACTTCTTGCTAAAATTAATGGTTGTACGAGTAAACTTTTGAGTACATAAGAGGCAGCACAGACAATCTGAACTTTGCTTGTAGGTTTATCCTCAAATAGTGGCCTCATGCTGAGGGAGGTTTGAGCAACTTGGCCACTACTTTGATCCAACTAGTTTACTGGCTCATCTTGGTCCTATAGCTCGCCAAAATTCTACATTGCAGACGAGAAAGGAGGCAGTTGAGAAAATGAACCACCCAAATTTTTTGTGCAGTTCAACTGAAATGGAGCATCCCTGGTGTGCAGACTGATTAAGTGCCAGATGAATATATGTGTCAACCAACTTGTCTGGAATCTTTAGACTCCATGCCATACAGTTCTCTACCATATGTGTCGATAACCAAAAGGCACAAATTGGGACCAAAGACTGGAATGCGTTTTTCTGGGCTATGTGCCAAGCAATATTTTTTGTGTTCACTCTCCTAATACTTGGAGTTTGACAACTGGTTGATGCCGGTTGATACTCGGATGAATATAGACACTTCTTCTTGTCAACATTGATGCTTGTCTGAGTGAACTATGGAGTACATAGAAGCAACATAAATACATGTCCATCTGATCTTTTTGTGCAGTTCTACTGAAATCACCCAATGTAATGATTTGCCTTCGGGTTCAGGCTCCAAGTTACTCCTTTATGAAATTGGCAAACAGTAGCACAATACCAAATTACCAATACTTATGACAAGCACAATAATCAGGATAAAGACCAGTACCGACCTGTGTGAGGTAGCATATCAATTACTATTTCCTTTGACTGGAAGCCAAGATAAGCCAAGCGACTGACAAGAAAGGAAGAATGCAAGCCCAGATTAGCGACTGACAGGAAAGGAAGGAAGTTGTCGAGGCAATGAAACACCCAAAGTTTTTGTGTAGTTCCACCAAAATCGGGCATCCCTGTTGGCACATATATTGATAGAGTGAGATTACTGTAATAGTGGGACTAGTTGATGAAACATACACTAACAAATAGAAGCACCCTCATTATCTTAATGGATAAAGTAAGCAACATAGTAGTCTTGCTTAAAGAGAGGTATTTGTTTATTTAATCAGTGCCAATTAGCTCAACACTCAAAGCATTGCCATGTATCATAGGTTGCAAAACTTTAACGTGCAAAGATAATGGAGTTTCTCATGACAGTAGCACAATAAAAATAGAGATGACAGCAAACTAATATGGATGAAGGCCTTAGGATGGTACAAACCTAAGGAAAAAAGCTTATTCATGTAGTCCCATAAGAGATGATAAAGCACTCACTGGAATCACTCAATAGTGTATATTTTTGTGCACTTCAAATGTATGGTTGAAATCACTCTTGTTTATGAGTGCTGAGATTATATCGAAAGATTACCAAGAACTTCCAGCAGAGTTAAAGCACTGGCTGGGATACAGTTCATTGTATTGTCTTGTATAGTTCCACTAAAATGTATGATTGGCACAACATGGTCCATGTTTGCACAGGATCATCTCACATGTAAGGTAGACATTGCCGAAGCCCTTGAATGGCCTCGACTGAGGCCTCTGGCTTCAGGAGGATCACCTTGGCACTGTTTATTCTCCTTCTTCTTCCTCTTCATCCTCTGTTTCTCTTTCTCCTCACCAGTTGGTGAAACCAAGTACATGATTGGCCTTCTATTTATGAATTGCTTTTGTCAGTGAGGGAGTACAAGTGTACTAGTAAACAATAGCATTATTTTCTCATGGGAGTCGCAAAATAGAGATGAACACATGCATTAAATATCATTCTTACCTAAAGAAAGGTTATGGCGTCAATATGGATGATGAGGATTGGAACACATATCTCGCTTTGTGTAGTTCCACCGAAATGAATCAACTATTCCATTCTGACATTCCAGTTAAACAGCACAAAAGTCACTTCTTTTAAGAAGTGTTTTGTGCAGTGCACCAAAAGGTCACAACAGCAACCTAGTGAGATGGATATCCCTGTTTGCGAAAAAGCTACAATGGAAACAATCAAAGTCTCAAACAATTACAAGCAAAAAAAATTGGCTAAACTTGTCATGGCTTATAACAGTGGTATGGCTTCATTTTACCAGGGGCATTAGATTAAGAACAACTAAATATTTGGTACAAGGGTATGGGACAATGGGTGCACCAGCAGTCCAGCACCATGTACCTAAACAGGGGCATAAAGTGGTGATTCAGAGTTTGTTGCCCCGAGAAACAAACATCCAAGAAACATATCTGGGTTGGTCCCATTTTTGTTCACTCTAGCCACCTACTCCTATGTGTGGATAGCAAATCTAGTCCTGGTCATACCACTGTGTATAGCGTTACCCCGATATATCCCTTTTCGACCAAGAGACCAGTTGGATGACCAGTCTGTACTACTTTCATCCCCTTTCCTTCCTGTTTGTACCAAGTCCAATGTGCATACTAAATTCCCCCACCCCCACTTTATTTCTTGTTTGAACCAAGTACAAGATTCGACTCCATGAAGTAGCTTTACCTCTAACAATAGAAAACAATAGGTGACGTTGGACCATCCGATCGAGAGGGGCTGAGAGGTAGAAAATGATGCACATGCAGCGACATAGCAAGCTGGGGAAGTAGAGCTAAGGCGGTTTGGAAGGAAGATATACCTGAAGGTCGTCGGGATGTGGATAGGTGGGCGGCGAAGGCCCGATCTGCCCACACTAGGGAAACAACGAAGGGATCGGAGGACCTCCCGCGTCGGCGCTCGGTCAGAGATAACGATGCGGCCAGCAGTGGGTCTCCTCCCTCGCTGTAGATGACGGCCTAAATGCTGCCCCTCCTCCCCTTCACCGACGGAGGGGGGTACGTCAGGATCTGTAACCAGAGGTGAGGATAGAAAGACAATGTTTTTTGAAGGGAGAAAGACAGTGTTACCACCCCTATTTTGTTTAGATCTGGAGAGGATGAGAGTGTGTGAATAGAGCAACCCTAGCAAGCAAGCGCGGAGGCTCCGGCCTATATATACATAGTGGGGTAGTTTTCCTTTTTCACTCCATCAAAACAATCATTTAAAATTATGTACTACGTGCCAGGTCGCCTTTTTTAGTTGTTGATTGTTTTTTGAGAGAGCTACCCGCTTGTTCCGAGTGGTGTTACGGTGTGCCAGGTCGCACGTTGTATCGTTCAAGTCCGGTACAAGTCCCTCCACTAAATGAACAACCACCCCTCGTAAAAATTGTGAACAAGCCCACGACTAAAATTATTGGAAACGTGGGTTGCCCCAACATGCATTATTATTTATATTTTCTACTCCCTCCATTCCTAAATATAAGTCTTTTTTATTAGCCACACCTAAGACATGAATTTTTTTATTAGCAGCAAACCCCACATGTCATAGACACAAAAAGTGTGGCAAGATTCCGTTAGGCAAGCCAAAGTGTCTCTAACCATTTGAGCAACTCAAGTTAGGAAAGTGTGGGAAAATAATGTGGCAACATAAGACAAACAAAGTCACAATCCAAACAGCCCCGTAATTTTTTGTGACATGCATGAAAATTTGGTTAGTTAAATTTATAGTCAAAATTTGGCAAGGTGCATCAAATCAACACATGCAAGTATCAAAAGGGAAGTCACGACATGCATGCATCCGTTGTAATCCCTTCGTTTCCAAATATAAGTCTTTTTAGAGATTGCAACAAGTGACTACATATGAAGCAAAATATGTCTACATACATCCGTATGTTATAGTCCATTTGAAATGTGTAAAAAGACTTATATCGAGTGCAGTGCCTTGTTGTGTCGCGTCAACTCGTACAAGACTAAGAAGTTTGATTACTACGATGCCCTCTCCCTCGCGGACTGAGCTCTGGTGCCTTAACTGCAACTGCCTTTGGCTGCATGACAGGTGGGCCAACCACCTGTTGGGCCCACCTGTCATAGACGGAAAGGCAGGAGCAGTAAGTTAATGAAGCCGCGTCCCTCCCTCGCGCATGAGCGTGGTGGCTGGCATGACTAGTAGGAGCTTTCGCTACACGCTATCCCTCCCGCACGAGGTGGACGGACATGCAGCAGTGGATTCGATACTGTAGAAGTAGGAGTAACATCATTGTTCGTCTTCTCGAAGAGGCGAAGAGCCAAACGCAACCCGAATGTGGCAGTTGTGAATGCTCGCGTGCTGCGGTGCCTTGCAGCACGCATATCGGCATATAGCCAGGCTCTTGCATGAGACAAAATTGCTATTTGAGCCCACTATTGTAGTACTAGTACTTGCTAGTATAGCCCTCTAAACCAGAAAGGAGTATTTGCCTTTCTAGAGATTTCAACAAGTGACTAGACTACACCGCTTGAATTACTCCCTCCCTTCTGGTTTAGAGCAAGTACAATAGAGCTAAGTCAGCGGGCTATAAGGATTAAACTAGTATATTTCTGCTTAGTTGGAGGAAAGAGAAGAGGAGAGAGAATGTAAGCGGGCTCTTCGTGAAGAGCCAGCTCTAGCACGTGCTCCTAGGCACTTTGTGAGAATGAAAGGTGGGCCACATAATAAAAAAGTAGTACACTCTTTTGATCTAGTACTATTGTACATGTTGGCTATAAGATGGGGTGTAGATGACATGGCACTGGCTTATTGCCAGCATCTGGCTATACTATTAACCATGCTCTTATAGGGCTCAAATCTCAAATCTCATCAACCAAGGCATTTTGCGATTGGAGGAATGTATCTCATACTTTACAAAACTACCCTAATTAAACGCATGCATTAATAACGTAGTTCTCTCGTTTTCCTCTCCGCCTTGTTGGCGGTGCATAATATTGAGCACTCCTATATGACTAGCCGCTCTATCTACATGCGGGACATCAAAGCATCTGGGCCCGCGTGCCATCCACCAAATCACAGCGAGGTGCTACAGTCGAACCTCACCGGTCACCACGGTGTGGCCGTCATGACCCGTCATATCACAAAACCCACACCTTTACCAGCAGTGGTGAAGTGGCATCGAAGTTGGACTGGACGAAGCAACCATCATTTCACTCGAACGCTCGTTGAAGCCCTTTCTCCCCTTTCTTGAAGAAAACCTCACTCGAGGCTACTCACTTCTACCATTTTTCTTCTGTACCGGCGAAGGAAAGGTGGGCGAATCAGTGATGCTGCTATATTTTCATTCCAAGAATCTTCTTTTTGCGAAGAACCGACCGATTCTCACAGCCTATTCTTTTCCCGTTTTCATTGCGATTGTGGTTTCCTTTCGATTGCTTTTTGTTTGTCAGTTCACTGATGGATCCTGGAGCACTAGGTAAAGAGTTGCCGGCGGACAACCCACTGGAGACAACGATCTCCAGGAAGTGAGCACCGACCAATGAGTTGACCATGTTGGCGGGCCAACCCATGGAGACGAAGAACTCCAAGAAACAAGCACTGGCCAAAGAGTTGACGACGTTGGCGGACGAACTCCTCAAAGAAAGTTGGAAGAATAGCAAGGGCCCCATCATGCCTACCCCAGAAACTCTGATGGCTACATATGCGAGGCTCAAGGCCGAGTTTGAGGAGATAGTCGCCGTTGAGAATCAGGATTCCCCTGGCAAGGTGATGGCCCCATCGAGGACGAGGAGATGGCCCCCGGAGGGATGGGATCCCCCGGTGAGATGCACAAGGTAAGAAATAATGGCTTATTACCATAGTTGTGGTTTTTGATTATTTGCAATGTGCTTGCTAATATGTTAGGGTTGTGCAGGTGCCGGTGTACATCCTTGATGATTCCAATGTCACGGCCCATCCTGTGGAGAACGCCCCAGAGATCGTTTTCGATGTCGCGGTCCATCCTGTTGGCATCTCCCCGGATATCGATTCCGATGCCGCTGTCCATCCTATGGACATCGCCTTAGAGATCGAATCCGATGTCGCGGTCAGTCATGTGAACATCGCCCCAGAGATCAATTCCCATGCCGCTGTCTATGCTGTGGTCATTGCCCGAGAGATCGATGACAAGAAATAGTTGGTCGCGCTAATCCTTCAGGGTAGTTTGCATTGCCCTATGTTTAATTACCAGAACGATGCATGTTATCAAACCATCTTAGGGCTAGTGCACTGTATTTTTTTTGAAATGGAAGGCTAGTGCATTGTCTTGTGTGGGCGGTACTTGCTACTTTTGTGTGATAGTGAATCATGCGAACCCTCTCTGAGTTATGGAAACAGATGTATCCTCACCAGCTTTTGATGTAATATATGGCATGCTTAGATGTAAGTTTGAATTGTTTATGATATCAACAGGGCTTGTTTGATGATTCTTTGTGTTAGTAGGCTAGCTACTGTGCCAGCTATAGTACTTGCAAAACACTCACTGAAGAGAAACATTGGGGCTGATGAGCTCGTGGTACGCTTATACTTATCCGTCCTCGATCGGCCAATAGCCCAAGCTCCTAAAATTGTAGGCTTAGTCGACACAGATACATTCAGGCCTCATTTGGTGAAAGCACAAGTGCTCCCTAGGTGGTTTTGATAATTGATGACAACATATCTCTTGTTGGACTAACATTTCGATCTAGCATGTTTCAGATAAGTTCAACAATGGAGTGGCATGGACTAAAGGTTGTGGGAACTCCTTCAAGATGCTAAGGACAAAGGATTGGCTAAAGCTTCAAGCTCAAGACTCTTCATTTTATATTTTAGTGATCCAAGATCACATTGAGTCTTTAGGAAAAACCAATACTATCAAGGAGGGATGAGGTGTTGCTTAATGAGCCTCTTGCTTCATGTGCTTAATGATATGCTCCAAAATCCTCAACTACTTTCCCATATCCACATATGACCTAAACCCTAAGCCAAACTCAGTCCTACCAATTCTTCCTATCCGGCGCCACCGAGTTTCACTTGTCATAAGCCACTGCCAAACCCTAATCAGTTCGGTCTCACCGATGGGATCTCGGTCTCACCGAGATGGGCTTGCAAACTCTCTGTTACCCATTGCAATATTCTCGGTCCCACCGAGATATGCAATCGGTCCCACCGAGTTTGCTTGACCAAATCTCAGTTTCACTTATTACCCAAATCGGTCCCACCGAGTTTGAGTAATCGGTCAAACCGAGTTTTGGATTTACCCTAACCCTAGAACATCAGTCCCATTGAGTTGATCCAGTCGGTCCCACCGAAATCACTAACGGTCACTAGGTTTACATTTTCGGTCCGACCGAGTTTATTGATTCGGTCCCACCGAGATTGGAAAACTGTGTAACGGTTGGATTTTGTGTGGAGGCTATATATACCCCTCCACCTCCTTCTCATTCGATGTGAGAGCGATCAGAACGCACACACCATTCCAACTCATATGTTCTGAGAGAGAACCACCTAGTCATGTGTTGAGACCAAGATATTCCATTCCTACCATATGAATCTTGATCTCTAGCCTTCCCAAGTTGCTTTCCACTCAAACCTTCTTTCCACCAAATCCAAATCCTATGAGAGAGAGTTGAGTGTTGGGGAGACTATCATTTGAAGCACAAGAGCAAGGAGTTCATTACCTACACACCATTTGTTACTTCTTGGAGAGTGGTGTCTCCTAGATTGGCTAGGTGTCACTTGGGAGCCTCCGGCAAGATTGTGGAGTTGAACCAAGGAGTTTGTAAGGGCAAGGAGATCGCCTACTTCGTGAAGATCTACCGCTAGTGAGGCAAGTCCTGTGTGGGCGTTGGCCATGGTGGGATAGACAAGGTTGCTTCTTCGTGGACCCTTTGTGGGTGGTTGCTTCTTCGTGGACCCTTCGTGGGTGGAGCCCTGTGTGGACTCGCGCAACCCTTGGGTGGAGCCCTGTGTGGACTCGCGCAACCGTTACCCTTCGTGGGTTGAAGTCTCCATCAACGTGGATGTAGGATAGCACCACCTATCCGAACCACGGAGAAACATCCGTGTCGTCAATTGCGTTTGAATTCTCCAAACCCTTCTCTTTACATTTTTGCAAGTTGCATGCTTTACATTCCGCTGCTCATATACTCTTTGCATGCTTGCTTGATATGTATTGTGTGTGTTGAAATTGTGCCTAAACTCCACTTAAACCGAAAAAGCTTAAAAATTGCAACTTTAGCACTAAGTGTCTAATCACCCCCCTCTAGACACATCTACTTCTAGATCCTACATTTGGTTCATAGGTTAGGAAAATCATAGAAAAAATACAGAGACGTACAACAAAAAATCATAGCTGTACAGATACATACTCCCTCCATTCCAAAATAGATGACCTATAGGCGGGCTAGTTTGGCCTAGCGGGTTTTGGTGATATGACGTGGTACAGTGTTGTCCAGTCTTCACGTGTGGTAGCAGTATTGCGGGTACAGTAAGTTTTCTTGAAGAAGCAGAATTCAACGAAGTCATGATGGTTCCTTCGTCCGACCAACTTACAGTGGGAAAGGTTGGGCTTGCGATACGACCGGGGTAGACCAGGATAATTTTTTTTAAAAAGTATCAATGCTGCTTTATATTTTTTATTTATTTATGATGAATGCTAGCGTTCCAACTTGTACGACGAAGAGTGCCAAACACGGCACGTGCTGGATGTCCCACGCGTCAGCGAAAGGAGTGGGACATGAACAGCGTGGTAGAGCCCAGCGCAAAAAACAACATGGTAGAGTGTCTCCACTTATTCCACTTCTGCGTCAGAGACCACACGTAGTAGTACTAGTGGTATGAACAATACAAAGTGCGACCTGGAGAGAAAGACACGTCTAGTTGGAAGGTCTCGGGGCATACACGTAAACAAATATAAAAGCTAATATGTGCCTCCAACTAATATAGTTGTAGTAGAGTACTTAGGCACGTACTCCATAACATCACCGTGCATTACACGTACAACATTTAGTGGTACTCTATGTAGTAAGAGACAAATGCCGCCCAAGAGTTCCCTTCTCGACCCACTTTTGGGTGTTTGGTAGAGTGTATGGAGGGTGCATGAGTCCACACTAGTTTAGCACAAATACACTAGAAGCATGCGTGAAGAGAGCATGCATGAAGAGGGGTGTTGAGTTGAGCATGTATGAAGAGGAAACAACTATGCTGAGACGAGAATGCAACCAAACACACCCTATTTGCCACGCATGTTCATACCATTTGTGCCTTTCTACTTCACTTACTCCGGACTCCCCCATGTCCCACCTCACATTATCACCATATATATTTCTTGGAGTCCGTGCGCGGCGGGCGTGCGATCTCTTCTCCCTCCTCGTCTGTCCTTCTCAGCCGACGCCCGCCGAGCGATTAGATTTCAGCTACCGACGGTTCATTCCCACATGTTAGTGAAAATGTGAGACAACGCGTGTCCCCTCTGGTGAGCGGCGTGCGAGCTGGACTGTCGGGGGTGCGACGCGTACGAGTTGTAAGTGTGCCGCCTTTTCCTTTTGAACTTGCAAAGCGTAACATTTTCGTGCGATCGATCATAGAAATCCAGAACAAAATGACGAGGGCGGTGCTTTCCCGCGTGTTAGGCGGGCTAGTTTGAGTGATATGACATCCTATAGTGCCGTCCACTTGCTCCATTTTTATGTAAGCAAGAGTCTACACTCTTACGTGGGAGGAGTGTGAAACACGGCGGATCTGATTTTGATCGAGGGAAAACTGTTCCCTGCAAAATAATGGAGCACTGCTAGTGATTATAGCATGATACTTAGGGCATCTCCAGCGCTGGCCCTCAAATTTACACCGGCATCTATCCAAGGACACCGATGGATGCCATCCAATGCTGACCGCATACCTTTCGACAACTATATGAACTAACCTAACGAAAATTTGTGCAAACAAAGCAAATTTCAAATTAACTGGATGAAATTCGTTACATTTCGAAAACTTTTCCTATAAACTAGACGAAATTCATTACATATTTCGCACAAACCATAGTAAAACCTACTGTAAACCTAATCTAAACGATCACCGGCGCCCGACCACCATGTACGGCCATGAACCTGAGAAAGCCGGCTATTGCCTTTGCCTCCTCCTCATCCGCCTCGATAACCTCCTCCTCCGGAGCACAAGGTTCTGAAGATTTCTGCCTCCACGTCGCCGTCAACCGGCTAATCGGCCGCCGATGTTTATCCTACCAAGCTTGGCGTCGACTGAGTGGAGGAGCGGTGGCCTTCCTGGGAACAGAGCGGCGGCGACCTACAATGTACTACTCTTCCTCGCTGCCAGCTGCGCCCGCACACACGCGCCGGCTTCGTGGTCGTGGCGGCAGAGGGCGGCCGGGGGGGGGAGCGGGTGATCTCCTTTGTCTGCTCCTACGACAGTACGTCCAAGAGAGCTTTGTAGCACGGTCGTAGCGGGGCCGTCGATGTCCTTCGTCTACTCCTGTGACAGTACGTCCAAGAGAGCTTTGGAGCGCCAGGAGGCCATGGTTGGAGTGGTGCCGATAGAAGGAAGGGACCGGGGGAGAATGAGTGTGGGTCTTTGGCTATGGCTGGGAGCTGGGGCTCAAGTTAATATAGCGGGCGAATGGCAATGAGCCGCGATAGACGGATGGACGGCTAGCGCCGGAGTAGGTTCGTCGGCAGCCGCATGTCATTAATGTGGGCGGCAGACGGAAGGATAGCCGTGGTGTCGTTAATGCGGAACAGTCGCTTGCACCCGGATGCCGCGCGGGTGGCGCTCTCTCGGCCATCGTGCTGTTGCAATGCCGGCACCAGTGAGAGGTCGCATGAATGTGGATGCTGCTTCAGTGACTTAACCGTAGGTGTGTTGTATCACTGACATGTGGGCCCAACAGGCATCTGGCCCGCATGTCAGTGACACACCAACTGCACCTGCAGTTAAGGCCGGTGAATGCGGCATTGACGTTCTGGAGAGACGGTGATCGTTTTAGGAGGGAAGCGCGCACTAGCAATGGAAGGGGTTTTGGTAGGCCAGGGCGGTCAGACGCTGGCGTGGTGGTAAAATGTGAACTCATGGATGACGAGCCTTTGAAGTGTATGCGGCACGTATTGACAACCAGGCGTCCATGCAACCGCTCTTGTCTCCAGCTAGCCTTCGACGACCACCAGAGCTATCACCAAGCGTCTTTTATGCCACCATGCCACACACTAACCGGTAAGGAAATGATGGCATCCTGCCGCGCCGAGTTCCTCGCCGCCCATGACCGAACACAGAATGGTAGCGAAGCGGTGGCATCCCTTCATGCCGAGTTCATCGCCGTTTGCGACCTCACACCTATGTGGGCGGAATTTGAAGTTGCCAAGGCCGAATGGGCGGTAGAGCAAGAGGCGGCCAAAGCCGCACAGAGTGAGCGGAAAAGTCAGAAAGCACTCAAGAAAAGAGAGGCCCGCCGCCGCAAGAAAGAAGAGGATGTTCGCAATGCTGCGGAGAGGTCAGCGGAGATCCAAGAACGGTGGGGTGTCGCCGACAAAGCCGGGAAGGACAACGACGGCGTCTGGCCAGCATGTGAGAAGTAGTATTACTAGTAGTTAGTGTGTGTGTCTGTGTCACCCATACGTTTGTTTAATTAATTACAAGCATGTACTAGTACTACTAGTTACTACTGTAGTTTTTAGAGCAAATTACCAGTACATTAGCCTAGATTCAATGGAAAAATTCCTATCCTATGCATCAAATGGCATCTCTTTCTCTATAGGAATTGAGATGCATGTCATCTCACTTCCTATGATTTTCATATTCCTATAAAATTCCTATCCTATGAACCAAAGGAGGCCTCTGCTGGAGTAACTACTGTAGCTAGCAGTACTGCTGGTATAGTAGTTTTCTTCAAGAAGCGGAATTCAATGAAGTCATGATGGTTCCTTCGTCCGAGAAACTTCACAGTGGGTAATATTGGGCCTGTGATTTGACGGCTCATTAGTAATTACTGCGGCGCGACGACCGGGGTGACTCTCCCTTGGAGTTCTGCGGGCATGGCAAGTGGACCAGGATGGTCGACGTCCCACATGTCACCAAGCGGAAGTATTCTTTCCGATATCAAGGAGCAAGGAAAATGCATGGTATAGTATCACTCGTGATTTATATTTATTTTTTATTTCTGATGAATGCTAGCGTTTCAACTCTTACGACAAAGGAGTGCCAAACACATGGCACGTGCTGGATGTCCCACACGTCAGCGAAAGGAGTGGGACATGAATTGCGTGGTAGAGCGTCTCCACTTCTGGGTCGGAGACCACACGTAGTAGTACTACTGTACTAGTGGTATGAACGATACAAAGTGCGACCCGGAGAGAAAGACACGTCTAGTTGGAAGGTCTCGGGGCATACACGTAAACAAATATAAAACCTAATATGTGCCTCCAATTAATATAGTAGTAGTAGAGTACTGAGTCACATACTCCATAACATCACCGGGCATTGCACGCACAACATTTAGTGGTAGTAAGAGACAAATGCCTATATGCCACGCATGTTCATACTATTTGTGCCTTTCTACTTCACTTACTGCGCTACATTACATAGGTTCGCACATCCACTCCTGGGTACATGTCCGTCTCGTAGTTCCAGTCCCATGTGTTCTTCATATAGATGGAACGATCCTTGCATGACACGTGCACCTTGATGCTAGATGTCTCGCGTGTTGGAAAAAGGATGAACAAAGCTCACGTAAAAAATAGATTGGAAGAACATAGATTCCCGACGACCAAGAAGGAGCAAGGAACCTCGTGGTGGAGCGTCTACAATCATAATATTTTATATTATTCAGCAATATAAAATCAACCAATCATCTCCACAGTGGACTGGAAGAGTAGGAAACATGGCAGCCCAGTGTAGTTACATCATACTAGTACATGGCTAACCCACGCTATCACCATATTTCTTGGCTTCCGTGCGACACCTATCTCTAGTAATCCAGCAGCCCGTATCGCTTCTCCCTCCTCGTCTCTCTCAAAGTGCAGCGGGCTGGCATTTTTGCCGTCTATTGAGGTCGGTTAACTCATCACATGTTAGCGACATGCCAAGAGCATTCTAAAAAAAATTCCTTTCACGTTCCGTTTTCAAAAATAAAGAAAAAACTTTCACGTACGAATTTGACTGTATGCTTTGAGCAACTTGCATGTCCTAGAGTGCTCCTGTTTGGATACTCTAACTTAGCTAGAGGTTAGACTAACTCATGACTAACCCTGAACTAACTTTAGCCAAAGAGGTGTTTGGGTGACAGGGTTAGATTGACAATAAATGCACTAGATGGAGAGAGAAAAGTGATTTTTTAGTGGTCCCAATGAGAACTATCTCCAGTTTGCACCTCTTGGGTGGGATAGTTTTTTTGGTGGGTTCGGTGCAGCTTGCTCCAATTTAAACCCTCATGCTTGGATACTTTAGGGCTATTTGAGCCCCAACTAGCTCAAACTAACTCTAACCCATGGATCCAAACAGGGCCTATGGCCAGCCTCGACGCGGAGCAGTCGCGTGCACCGGGAAGCGACGCTCTCTCAGCCGTCGTGCCGCTTCAAAGCCGGCGCCAGTGAGAGGTCGCCTCCGCTCTGGCCGGGCATTAATGCGGCACTAACGCTCCAGGGCGACGCTGACCGTTTCATGCGGGAAGCGCGGACTGGCAAGGGAGTATAGGTTTTGAACCGTTTCAGGTGTAGCACTGGTAGTTTGCAAAACTACTCAATTATTGCACTCAATTTCCTAAGAAATTGTGGTAAAAACGTTACTCCATAGCCTGCTTCCCTTCTCATTCCTCTTCCACCGCCCGTGCACGTCCGCGGGAAGCGACCAGTCAACCCTTATATAGGAGTGCTTGCACAAAAAGATGCATGCATGACCACTAAAATTACCAGATTAAAGCACCGCTCTGGCGGGAGTATGGCGTATGTTGTTACCTTCGGCCGGGCCATCACGTGTACCCGCGGGTGCACAAATTGTAACATATGTGTCTTCTTAAGTGGGCGTCACGTAACTGGTGTGTGTGTGTGTGTGCGTGTGAGATTCTGAGAGGCAGAGTGCATGTGTGCAACTCTACTCTTCGGCATGTACTCAACCTTTTGCATCGGGATATAAGTATAATGGTATTTACTTTAGCTAGTGATTTACGTGGCCATGTTAACGTGGTTGTGTAACAAAAATGTCACTTCATGCTCGTGATTTGCATTATATAATTACAAGCAAGATGCTCGTGCATTGCACGGAACATCAATATGCATTTTTTTACAAAACACATGTTGTGATTTACCCATGCAGGAGTAATCCCATGTGTAAAAACTAATGATATTTTGAGAATTTTATCAGAAAACTGGTATCTCAAGAATGTCATCGAAAAAATGAAAGATGAGAGATAAGGTGAGGAGGAGTGGAGTGTGGTGGTGACTGGTGGTCGGAATGGGCGGAGGCATGGGGATGGACGGCGTCGGCAGGCGGCAACGGCCACCATGCTAGATTGTTCCATAGACTTTCTTTTTTAATTGCTTGTGGGAGATAAGGATGTGGAGAGAGGTGTGGGTATCTTTTGTAAAATTATCATAGTCTGCTTTCTATTCGTCAGATATAGATCCTATATTACATGATGGCAGGCACACCATCATCGCCAACTCAGTTTTTTATAAGGGTACAGATGATAAGTTTGCTAACTACTAAAGTAGTGGAATTTGTCCATGTTATACAAGTAAATTAAGGTGATTGTTTATCATACGGGTAAGGTTGGATGAAGGATGGTTGGAACAAATGCTCCGCCTAGAGCATGTGTGTGTGAGATGGAGTCTTAGTGTGTGTGTGTGTGAGAGAGAGAGATGGAGTCTTAGTGTGTGTGTGTGTGCGTGTGTGATGGAGTCTTAGTGTGTGTGTGTGTGTGTGGGTGTGTGTGTGTGTCGCGGTGTCCTCGGTGGCAGATGTAATTTAAGTGTGCATGGCTTCATCATAGAGAGGTGATGTGTATGGCAGAGGCCACTAACAATGGTGTGCGAGAGACAAAATGCCCGTAGAGAGGGAAGAGAAGGTGTGTGCGCGTGAGAGGAGTCGACATCGAGAGAACGTGTTTGTTCAAGAGACACCAAGGAAGACTACTATATATTGATGGTGCATGTAGGCGGGAATTAAACGAAGGGATGGTCTTATTGGTTTTGGGGATATAGGGGAAGAGTGAGAGGGGGGTAGCTAGAAGGAGATTGTTAAGTGTGAGTGTGTGTTTTACCCATCCAGGCGGAAGTTATGTGCACACAAAAAGAGAACGATTCGATGTGGCGTTAGGGTTGAGGGTAATTAACTACGTGTGGAGACATAGAGACCTTGAACGTGCATGTGTGAGAGGTATACATGTATACGTGGGATGTGTGTGTGTGTGCGCGCGTGCATAATCGAGATAAAAGAAAGAAGACATAAGTCATAAGATTAACGACATGGGAGAGACGGATCGGTATGACAATATGCATGCATGTGAGAATGCAGGGAAAAAGGCCTGACAATTGAGCCTGTGTTTTTGTCTTTAAAAGATAGTGGCGTCGGCTGGAGCATGAATCTATGGCGAGCAGAGGGAGTGAGGCACACCGATTGTGCAAAAGAGATAAATCTATAAAGGAAAGAAGGTTGATGGAGACACAGATAAATAGAAAGATAAAGATGCTAGCTAGTGTGCGTTAGAGATAGGAGTCGAGTGGATCAGAAGGCTGAGTTATGTGTGTGTGGGTGTGAGAGAGATGAAGACAGGGTCCATGTGACTCACATACAAACAAATATCAGAGAGAAATGAGATCCCGAGAGTTGGAGTTTTGTGTCTACGAGAGAGAAAGATATTTCACAACGAGAGTGATAGCTAGAGATACATATGAGGGAACACAAGATATCTCTATGGAGAGAGAGTGTGTGTGAGCGACATACAAGAGAACAGTGGAGAAATATGAGACCCTGGGAAACAGAGTTTGTGTTTGTGTGTGGGAAAGAGATATTTAAGAGGAAGAGTCGTAGGTTCTCATACCTATGGAGCGAAAGACATATCTGTATGAGGGGTGTGCGAGTGGCACACAGGGGAATAGTAGAGAGAAATGAGACCCCGGGAGACAAAGTTTTGTGTTTGTGTGAGAGAAAGAGATTCCACATGGAGAATCATAGTTAGATACACATAGCAGGGAGCGAGATATACTTAGAGAGAGATAGAGTGATGAAGGTCGAGGGAGAGAGTACCGTCAGTGTGTTACGAAGATAAAAGATCATTGTCAACATACATGTAGCACGAGAGATACCCGAGAGACGATGAACGCGTATAGGTCTAGAGAGATAGTCCTATATAAGCATGAGTGATAGTTATATGAGACGAATATCTAGATTAAATGGGATTCAAATATTTAAACTGGAGATCACGACATCGATAATATCATAATGCAAATTGGTGTATCAAACATGCATATCCATTTGAATTTGGGGACACGTGTAATGCTATATAGTTTATCAATATTGGTGATCCATAGATTCTTTAATTAGAAACAATGCATGGTTTATATGCAATTAATGTCTAAACAGGATTACACTATATGTTGCGTGTGTGAAACACATTATACATGTTTGAGAAGTAAAAACCCCCCGCAAGAAACACACATTAATTGGAGACAGTAAGCGAGGAATGCATGCATTGGATTTCAACATAAAGTGGTTTCAAATATTTGAAAATCCAAATTGATGGATACAACCTTATGAATCTGAGATCATGCCATTTGTAAACCATATTTATGTATAAAGGGTGTTATGCTTTTGAAAGTATATAAAAATGATGTATATATAATTTTATTCCAATCGAAAATGGATCCCATCCGGAAAAAATACAAACGGGACTCGAATTGAGTTGGCACGGTTAACGTGCACTCGGCAAAATTTGAACAAAGCAGGGAAAGTCGCAGTAACCGCCCGAAACCAAAATCTACGAGATGGAAATTACTACTGCCTATCCCTGCCACACAAAGCCTATCTGCTCGATTTCTATAGGTTTCGATAGGGGTAGGTTTGTAATTTCACTCAAACGTGACATAACCGCCTCTCACCCGGATTCATACACGGTGGGCGCCAAAACACAGTGTGTCCTCGGCCAAAATCGACTCCTCCCTGATTCATACACGGCAGGCGCCAAAAAAAACTCTCATCGGCAAATATTCGGTGTATGTGAGATTACCGTCCTATCCCCAACCGACTAATATTGCTGTGATGTAGGAAATTTGAAACGGGGGCTAAGTTTGTAAATTTCCTCACATTTGAGACAATCGCACCCTGAAGACATGGTTCCTCCTTCCTCTATACCTCCATTTCCCCATTTGTACTCCATGGGCGCCAAAACACCCTCTCCACCCCAGCCTCCTCCGTACGCCACCCCATCCACCGCCGTCCTCCTCCACCATGCCGGAGCTGATACCCCGATGCCGCCTTCCATGACAAGAGATCGACCTCTTTCATCCACGGCTTCAGACCGGGATCCTTGCATCCCGTGCTCTTGCTTCATCCCCGCTGTTGTCCACCTTGCCGGCGCCGTTCCTACGACCGTCTCGTCCACCGTGCCCCGCCGCCACCGTCTACCCTCCTAGATCTGCTTCCACGCCGCCGACAGCCATCGCTACCGCAGCACCGTCAAATTCTTAGTAGATGCATACACGGCGTCGCACAGAGGCGGTACTCTTTCATATCTTATCAACTTATTTATTGCAGCAAGAAAATAGATCGCCACTGCTTTACTCTGATTTCTTGTCCATTACTTACTTGCTAGTTGAAAGCAAACATTGGTTGCGAAGTTGCCTTTGTCTGGTTTGCACCTTCAGATCCGCCATGGCACGCTCAACACTATACTCCCAATGCTTATGGTTTTCCCCTTTTATATTCCACACTAGTTAAATCACAGTAGACTAAATTTCAAAACTGGGTCAGTCGACTTTTCAGAGCTCGCTGGAGTTCGCCGGTGCGAACGAAGGGGCTCGGGTCGGGACAGTGGTTGTGGGGGCGGTGGTGGGGCCTCGCCAAATGAAGAAAACTCGATGCGGGTGGGGGCGGGGGGTGGGGGTGGCGGAGGAACACATGAGGTGGGGGCCGGTGGTCCGGCCGGCGGCCCGTGCGGTGTTCTGTATGGGAAGAATCAGAGACGGGGAAGAAGAAGGGTTAGGAGACGTAGGATCTTCATCCAACCGTCTGAAATGGTCGACTGACCCAAATGACAAAAGTCACGCGACTTGCATGTAGACATGCCTTTATATTAAGTACCATCATCGTACCTGCTTAGCACTGCTCCTGGATCCATCAATCTAAACAACGTGCCACTCATAATTCCAAACTTGTTGCTCAAGTACGAATCTGATATGATGCTGATATTACTAAAACAGATAACATTTAATTGGTTGGCTAATGTTCCTACTTTACTTTTGAAAAAGCACGTGCACCACATATAGAGAGACATCAGGGAGTTGCTTTCTTAATGCGCTCTGGTTCATCATGTGTGGGCACTGCGCAACGAACATTTTATTATCCAAAATTTGCTTGCTCTTCTTTAGCATGTTCCTCTTCCGTTCTTCTTCAATAAGTACTCTCTCCGTTCCTAAATACAAGCCTTTGTATGGAGCAAAATGAGTGAATCTACACTCTAAAATGTATCTGGATACATCTGTATGTGATCCATAGTGGAAATATCTACCAAGACATATATTTTGGAATGGAGGGAGTATGATAGTAGTACAATATGTTCCTTGTAGTGAAGATGAGCAGGGACATTTGCAGTGTAGAGGTCTATACGGTCGGTTGTGATGGACACTTTGAACTCTTCGGGCCTCTTTGATTTGTAGGATTTTGTAAACATGGGAATATGATTTGTAGTGGCCTGCCCACTTGAATCCTATAAGAATAGCAAGGAAATGCGGGGAGCTATGTCGCCTTTGAGATTTACACTGATATTAACAATACCGCACCTTCAGTTGAAGAGAGATGGTATCCGAAGCCTTTCTAGCCGTACCGGCAATACTAGCACATATATTCCAGCAGTTCCACTTTGCTGATTTTACTCTGATGCTTACGATTTTCCCGTTATATGTACACTATGATCTGTGTAGCTGCTTTGTTTCGCACTAGCAGTGGTCCACTCTTGAAGCTAAACACTGCAATGACTTACAAAATTGGCACCAAGGCATTGAGTGCCATTCTGGATGCAATGAAACTCATACGCTCCCCACTTGTTGATTCTTGTTCAAAATATGATCCTAATGACTATTCTAACCTCGAGGAGTCAAAGCCAGATGGCCTGTCCCGTTCACCCATCAAGGTGCCTGTTCTAATTTGGAAAGGTTTTATTGATTGCGCGTATCTTGCATATGTTGTCTTGCATTTCTTCTACTTTGTTGGACTGCCATCTGCTTAGTTTACTCATCATATATGTCGAGATTCCGTGCGCAGCCATTATCAATACATATTCCATCTGTCATCATACCATGTTTTTCCGCTCAAATGATGTTCTTATGCAAAGAGGGTGATTGCCGAACCGGAAGGAGCACCAGCAAAGTCCTTGAAAAATGTGGTTGTGCCGGAGAAATCAGACATCACCCCACATATATTGGCTGTACAACCAGTGACATAAACGTAGGACCGACTCCAGCAGACTGTACCCATACTTCACTAGCCACACCACTAGCCCCACCACACAGGACCTGCACTCCAGCAAAAGGTATGCCGATTTCAGTTGCCATAGCACCAGCCATACCACAGAATAATCCCACTCCAGCAAAAAGTACAGCAAGTCCACCGGACGAAGACCTATCAACTGCAGAGACGGCCAAATCCTGCAGATTGGAACACCATTCCAGTTATTCCCAGTTTAAAAGATAATGCTTTCAATGTTGTTAGGGTCTACGTGCATATATTCCCATCATGGGAAGATTATAGTGAAGACAAGCACCATTTTCACATCTTCCTGTCCCACTTATGTGTAAGTGCTATTATTCATGGTGATTATTTTCCTGTTTTCTGCTGATTGAACACATCAATGATTTACATTAAATTGTTGTAAGTAGGCGAGGGTCAATCTGGATAGTCATGACGAGCAAAGATTGCTTGCACTTTTCAAGGAAGCATTGCAGCAGTATCGGTGTTACCTGAGGAAATCACACTTTGATGGCAAGTCTATAAACAAATATCTGGTGAAGTCTCCTGTGCTAAATTTAGAAGACATTGAATGGAAAAACCTTGTTATGCACTGGTCTTGTTCCAAGGATGAGGTACTGTCTAGGATATCGCATGACAATTTGAACTTCTACTTTTCCGCATGTGCCTTACTCATCTTTTTTGCAGGAAATCTGCTCGAAAAGGAATTCTAGTTTGAAAAGAACGACAGGATATCGCAAATATGCTGCCCGCTGCTTTGCTCTTGTTAGTACCTGTTGTCCTGTATCACTGTACTTGCATACATACCTGGTTCATTATGTGACAACAGTATGCATGATAGCTTGCCTATCAATTGCTCGCTCCAAATTATCAGATCTGTATGAATGGTTACATTAGTGTAGAATATATCCAATGCCAATGAAATTTTTTAGCTCTGCATTGTTCTTGTAAGTACCTGATGTCCTTTATCAGTGTACTTATATTGACAGGTAGTTGTTCATGTACCATCACTATGTAGCTTATTTTCCTTTGCCCTCCATTTTCTACACATAAGATCTATATTTACTCTTACCATAAGGTTGGATAACACCGATGGTACTGAAGAAATTTAGCTCTGCATTGCTCTTGGCTGTACCTTTTGCCTGTATCGATGTACTTACATTTATAGCTACTTGGTTATGTAGCATCACTCTTCATCTTATCTTAAATATTCTCCATTTTTTCTTATATTGTCACATCTATATTCGCTCTTAACAAAATGTAGAATAAAGCAATGGTTATGAAGAAGATTATGTGGTAGAATTCTTGAATTGCCCCCCATTAGCATGGACAAGGGCTTTATAGAGCCCGCCTTCACCAATATTGTAAGTTTGTCCTTCTCAAGCCTTCAAACTTTGTTGTGTATATTTGGTTAGGCATGACTGCAATAGCTGTTTATTTTTGGTGTTTGCATCAAATTGCATGTTTAAAGTTTATTATGTACTTCATAAACAAAAGTTTGTCCTTCTCAATTTAAGTTTTTAGTTGTACAACCAAGTTCCTTCTTCATACCATGTAAATTAAACTATACAGAGCAAGTGATCTTATTTTGCCAATCTGAAATGGGATAAATTGACAGCACACTAAACATTGGTACTTATGAGTTCTTGATTTGTAATCCAGTGGTGTCATGAAGTTGCCAACTCCTTCACAATGTCATTTCCTGCCATGTCTTGACCTAAACAATACCATATTGTGTTAATGCTATTTTAAATGGTGTCACTTTATTCGTTAGTAAGAAATGTGATGAATTGTCAACACTGATACTTATAGAGAAGGACCGATTTGGAAACTCAGGATGAGGTAACCTGTGCTAATACCTCTGCTATCTTCAAGAATGCTTGGTGGCAGCATCGGAATTACCTGAAGAAAACATACTTCACCGGCAAAGAAACTCATCAAATTCCCTTACGTTCTCCTGAGACACATTTACTGGACAATGACTGGATACACCTTTGTCGACCGGTTTTTCCAGACATAAATTTCCAGAAAAGACCGTCGTGCTCATCAGCCCCAGGATTACTGTTAGCTGATGAGGCTCCAAACTTGATACAGAAATCTCAAGCAAAATACAAAATATGTAGTACAAGACCCTTCTGGCCTGTGAGTACAACAATTGGGTTTCTAGTGGTTGATGGCGGAAGCGGTTTGTGAGACATCAGTGTCTATGGGACTCCATTTCCCACGAGGAACAGCTGACCAGGTTAACTCCTATCTTCGCAGGCTGCTATCACCGTTGCTTAGTTTCCGGGGCTGTCACCGCAACGCTCCTCTCCATGCAGAAATCTGGCCAAGACAATAGCCAGGGACAAGCCAGTGAGTACTTTGAATGTACTCGCAAACATTATGAACACTGGGATAATATAATTGATAAACATGCACTGAAATATTCTATGATCACATCGTCAGACACAAATAAAATATCTTTTATGCATGCAAGCAGGTTATTTATATGCAACATGAATAAGCAATAATGGAGTGGGAAATAAAATGCCGTAGTAAATAAATAAATAACAAGCAATGCCACAGTCGGGCGTCTGAGCGACACCACATAAAGGGCTTTAAAAGAAATGCCACAGTCGGGCGTCTAAGCGACACCACATAAAGGGCTTTAAAAGAAATGCCACAGTCGGGCGTCTAAGCGACGCCACATAAAGGGCTTAAAAGAAATGCCACAGTCGGGCGTCTAAGCGACGCCACATAAAGGGCTTAAAAAGAAATGCCACAGTCGGGCGTCTAAGCGACGCCACATAAAGGGCTTAAAAAGAAATGCCACAGTCGGGCGTCTATGCGACACCACATAAAGGGCTTAAAAGAATAAATGATCACAATGAATATCCAGGAGGTAGAACCGTCCCAGGGATACTCAATAATACAAATAATGCAACAGGTTAGTCCATCACAAAAAAATAATCATAATCTTCACAAGTCACAAGTCACGGTCCAAGTTTGGTTTAACAATATCTCCTCCGAAGACCGACACTAAGACCAACACTTGACCCATCCCAGACTGTAATCCTTAACCATGGACACGGCTATTCGAATAGGTTTTAATCTCTGCAGAGGGTGTACTCTTTACCCACGAGTAACGGATTCCTTTAGTCCATCGGGACTAATTCCGTCTATGGCCTTTTAGTTGAAAACACGCCTAACTTGCACACACCAGCTTAACTCATCGGTGTCTGGAATCACCCACGACACTTGTTAAGCAAAACTCTAAGTGGGGAGGCTACAACCTCGCGTAGCATGGGATCAAATTTATATCGCGCGCTCTAAGGGGTGGCCTCCCCTCTCGGTCCCAACCGGAAACACCCATGCCCCCGAACCAGGTGGCATGCCTACCGGCTACAACCGATATCTTCCACCATGGCCTCTCTGTACGGTGTGTGCTTGAAAGGGGTTGACGACTTACTGAACCATACCCTACCTGTGGCAGGGACAAGTGGTAGTACATAGCAAGTATGGGGGTTACTGGAAACAAGACTCGGTCTACGGTCGACTCAGGAGGTTTATAAATTCCCTGCATGACATGTAAACAAATATATTTCAATCAACAAAATCACCACTCAATATACCTTACCATTCCATACCGGACATAACCGTCCCGACGGGGACCGGCGACAAGCTCACGCCTACCCAAGGCCGAGGCTTTCCCGGATTCCTTTCCGGCATGCATGCAAGGCACATGAGGATGATTACGATCACAATAATATTCATTTCCAACAGCAAGGAAATCACTGATATGCTTCCATGCAAATGATCATGTCACATGAAATAACAAGTCCTCTGAAATAAGGTGGTGTTATAAACGTGTCAAATAACACACCAAAAACATTATGCCAGGGTTCACAATGCTTGCCTTTAGGTTGTGGAGGGGTGAGGTTCTCTCCAAAACTTTTGAAAGTTTCTTCTCTCTCTCCAAAATCCTATTTTAAAATATATTTGAATTAACACACATTTCAAAAACAGTACAAAAAAGTTGTTTGGAAAATTTTCAAATAAATCTTAAAATAAACTAGACAATATTTGAGATATGTAGGAAAAAGAATTAATTCATTTGGAGTTATATTAAAAAAGTTATAGGCAGTCAAAGTTGTGGTCAAAATCTGTTATTTGAAATAAAACAGAAAAGAAAACGTTTCGAAGAGATTACGCTTTCGTACAGAGAAGACGTATTACGTGTATTACGCCTCCACTTACTCCAGCGTGGACGGCGCGCGCCTCACTGACAGTGGGCCCGCCTGGCCCACTGGTCAGGTTTGACCAGTCTATCCCTCCCTCCTCTTCCTCTGCCCGAACGGAGGCGAGGCAACGGCGATCATCGCCGGCGAACGGCGGCTCCGTGCAGAAAGCTGAGGCCACCAGTGGATTCAGGGGGCCGAGGTGGTTACTCCGGCAGTCGTAGGGTCGTCGGAGGTGGAGGATATCGCCGGTGGCGAGCTCCACGGCAGAGGGAAGCTTCGGGAGCAAGATGGATTTGGGGCTACGGTGGTTCCCGATCAAAATTGAGTAGGGGGATGGGTTCACGGGAGGATGAGGAAGTTTCTGGCGAAGAGAATGGAGAGGGGGAGGCCCTGGTGGTGCCAGAATGGCCGGGGCAGTGGCAGCGGCAGGAGTTACCGGAGATGGGGAAGAAAGCTCTCCTGGGTCGATTGGCGAGCTGGGGAAGCGTCATTGGGGTGGCCTGAGGTTGCCAGTGTGCGGGAACGGCCCGGGGCGTCCATTTATAAGCGAGGCAAGGCGGTTCCGCGGCGGCCGTGGATAAGCTCTCCGGCGAACCGCCTCTCTGTAGCTAGGGCGACGTGGCGGCGACGAGCGCTAGTGGACACACTCGCGGATGAGCACGCGCTGTTCCAGGGGCCAGGTGGCGAGCGGAGGAAGGTTCGGCGGCGCCGACATGGGCAGAGGCTGTCGGGCGGCGGCGGCTAGCGCTTGGCTTGCCGGGCGTGGCGGGGGCGGCTTGGCGCGTAGCGGTGAGAAGGGGAGCACGTGGCGTGGCTCTGCAGAGCGGGCCAAAGCCGTGGGGGCCAGCGTGTCGGCTCGGGCGCGGCATCGTGCAATACGCGCGCTCTGGGCGCGTCCAGTGCACGCACGGGAGATGTTCGACACAATGCCGCGGCATGCTACAGGTCGCGGGTGAGGTTGGGGTTTACCAGATCGAGGTTAGGAGCAACTGGGAGTCTAGTGGACATGCTAGTTTGATCAGAGGTGCAAGTTCATAGTGCAATGCCAAAACTCATGTCAAAACTGGTCATGCTCTCCAGGTGTTTGAAAAAATGCCACAGGCACCTAGGCTCTTCTTGGAGTGGTCAAAAACTCCAGATCAGAGTCTCCTTAGATGCAAGAGAGAGTGGTGAGGTTAGTTGGCCAAAAGCAGAAACTTGTTAGTGCAAGTTTTACAAAACTTCAATTCTGGACAAGAAATAAATGACATTATTTCATGAACCAAAATTAATCCAATGGGTGCATGTTCCTGGACTTAAGGGTTTAACATGGAGGACTACAAGTAGGAGAAATAATCAAGGGTTAAAGAGCAAGCAAAAATATGGTTGCTGTACAAACCATCATGTTGGACCAGAATGAAGATGAGGTTGATTCACTCAAATTTTTCAAAGAACAACACCAGGTTTTTGCATAAACTTGAATCATATGCTACTACCAATATCCCATAATTTTGGTGGAGGCTAGAAAGAATTATTTAAATGGGTTGTAGTGCAAATTGCACTCTGGACCAGAGCAGAAAAATTGAGTGTAGAGCTCAAAATATTTCATGAATAAGAGATATTTTTGTATAAAAATGATTTAAAAACATCACATGACATCTCCAAATTTTTGTGGGAATTTTAGGTGAATTTATCAAATGGTTGTAGTTCAAATATGGCCATTTAACCTTGAAAAACCATTTTCAAGAAAGTAAAGATCAAGCAACTTAATTATTTAATTAGTTATATTAAATAAGGGAAAGTTTCTCTTGACAGATTAAATAAGTCCAATGACATATTTGAAAAGTTTTCTCTTTGGGAAAAACTCATCATAACTGGGAAGGAAATGATTTAAAAATCAAAATGGAGCTCAGAAATTCAAAGTTTTAATTCCTGGAAAAAAATTTAATTTAACAAAACAAGGCCAAAAATTTTGGGGTGTCACAACACTACCCCCCTTAAGAAAAATCTCGTCCTCGAGATTTGTTAAAAGCTGTGTTGAGAAAATATTACGCAATAAAGATGTGGCTATAGTGAGAGGGCAATAAGTGGTGAAAAAACCACAGTGTGAAAACTGGTGCTGCATGGAAAAGTCTACGGTTCGGGACAAAATCGTGGGATTCCTACGCTGGATATAAATTTAGAATAATTTCTAAATTTAAATATACGCTGGTCGTACCCGAGAGCACAGTGCTCTCTCTGGCTGACAGGTGGACCCGGGGTCCACTGTCAGTCTCTTCTTCTCCCTCTGGTTCTCTCTTCTTCCTCTCTCCCGCGCGCTTTCTCCACCAGCGACGCCTAACGCGTAGGGCATCTAGGCCGTACTGCGGTAGTGCGCGGCGTGCTAGCTGCCGGTGCAGCGTGCACTCACCTCGCGGGCCAGCGCGCTGTCGGCATTGCTCGCGGATTGGACTCCGAACACCGGCGATCGGGCGACGAGCGGCGTTGGTGGACTTCGGCCACCGTACACCGAGCTCGAGCTATAAAACGGCCGGGGTGCCCCTCTCTACTTCCTCACACCTGGCCTCACTTCTCCTCCTCCTTCTCCCTCCATTTCTGCTTACAAAAGCTCGGGTGAGGCTCTAATGGCGGAGGCGATGCCGGACTGGTTTGTGATCCTGATATTTGGAGGGTTGGCGACACTGCTGGGGCTCTCTGTGCTCCTGTGCGCGATGATCCTCGACGATCGTCGCGACGCTGCTGCTCGGGTGTTGGCTCTCCGCGGTGGTGGTGATCATGAGGAGTAGATGGGGTGTGCCGGTGCTAACTGTTGTTAGGGGGGGTGGTTAGCTGGATGCAACACTGTTGCAAAGTTTTGCAAACAATGTATGTGTCCGAATGATTATGGTTGTGAGTCTGCTGCGTGGTGCTGTGTGAAATTAATAAATCCACGCCGTGAGAAAGTGTAGATGTAGCAACTCAGGTAAAGAAATCTTACTCCAGGATTTTGCGAGGGAAAAACAGTTAATTTAAAGGAGCATAAACCACAACAAAAACTACACACATTAGTAGAAACCAAATAATTGACTCGTCGTACAAACTCAGGGTATCACGCATAAGTCACATACATAAATAAATGTTGCAATAATGAACACCGCAGCGATGTTCTAAAATGGAAACGGTAACTGGACGGGGTCCCTAGAAAACGTCTCTGGTACTGGGATACACTCCTCTTCTATCGGGGGAAGTGGATTGACCAGTCGATGCACGTGTCTCTCCTGGTCGGGCCTTAGTGCTCTGCCGATGGCAATCTGAGGATTTAAATCTGCGAGGCTCTGAAGATAACCCATCACACGTTGGGTTAAACGCTCTTGAGCGATGACATACTGGACAAGGTTGGCCAGGACTGGGTCTCTCTCAATTCGTCCACCGGGAAAAGATGTCACTCCTCCGGGCGCTGCACGGCTCGGGAAGTAATAATACCCTCGTTCGCTGGCATAGGGTACCGCGAATCGAAGGCGAGCAAGCGCTTCGTATGCAACAACTTCTATGGCCATATGTGGGGTTGGCATAGATTTCCCCACGAAGGAGACCTCCGTTGGATCTTGGTTTGAGTTTACGGGAGGGATGTGTACTGCTGCCCAATATCTTGAGGTGGAAGGGGTAATTCTCGATTTGAACAGCTCGTACTGGGGTGGCTGGGTAGCGCCCATGGTACTGCAGGTAAAATCCCGCAATATCTTGACAAAACTTCCTTGGGTTGCATCTGGGGTTCTCAGATAAATGCTAGTGCTCGGCATGGCAAGAAATGGTTGTGAGAGTGGTGCACAAAGTGAGAGGTGCTTGGCAAGGTCACGCGGTGGCCTTTTTATAGCACCGGAGCTGGGTCATTTTTACCGTGGTGAATGGTAAAGAAAATTTTCAGCTCTGTTCCAAGGGTCGAGGTCAAGCCACAGATTCACACATTTCACTATAGTGATGTGTTACTGTGGGGGTTGTCGAGGAGGTTTTTGGTAACTGTGCCTGGGATAGAAATCTTATACTGCATATTGGCGTATCCAGGCAAGGCTACCATTAAAACAGAGGCATGACAACAGGCGGCGTTAAATTACAAGACCACACGATTACAAAGCAAGGGTACACTGGGACTCGATACGACTCGGGTGACTTAGTCTACCTCGTTTACATCCAAGAGGGCGTGCCTTGAGGCTCCTCCACGGGTCTCGTCGTCTGAATTAGCTGGAGTGGGTTGAGGGGCTGCAGGCTCGGGGTAGCGATGAGGACCATCTCGGGGATTGTTGGCCACAATCCCGTTGGAGTGTGCTCCCAATATGCGACGAAGCACTTCTGGGGTTATCGCAGCACCTTGGCTGATGGCTGGGGCAGACCTCAGAGACTCGATCGGGTGTCCAAACAGCACGACTGGGTTGTCGGCGTTGGGCTCGTTTTCTTCTCTCGCCGGGGCTCGATGAACTGGCTCTCCTCGAGCTGCGATTAGATCGATAGTGATTTGATCGCATAGTTCCACTAGTGCACTTACATAGCGCACTAGATGCAACAATGCAGGATCCGTCTCGTGATCTCCGTTGACAACTTGGGGTGGTCTACCATACCCTTCACGTCTGGGGTAGTAGTGGAACGAGCGACAGTTAACTCTGGGCGACAAGTGCCGGAGATGAACTATAGCCTCTCGAGCAGCTAGTTGGATGGCTTGAAGCTCAAAGGAAGTTGTCCTTCCGGTGAACCTGTAGGGGCGCTCGGGCTCTAGACCCCTACCGTAGAGGTGTACAGTGGCCCAGAATTGACGGTTCTCACCGCTCATGGGTCCTTGGTACACAACATATTCTGGGGGCTCTTCTAACGCATAGGCACGACGGGTGAGGTTTGCGAGTATGGTCACAAAGCCTCCAAGGTTGGTTGCTGTGGTCTCATTGTGCACGACAGGGCCAGGCATTGTGGCTTGGTTTGGGGTAGCGGCTGTGCTGTGCTGTGTTGGGACTAGTGTGCCCCTTTTTATAGGAAAATGGGACGGAGTCTTCCTTCGCACGCTTGCGAGAAAGGACTATTTAGGATTCGATCACTAGCGCATGAGTGACAGGTTAGGTTGATAGGTTGGGCACCGACTGCCAAAAAGTGTTGGGTCACTGTGTGGCTATCTTGCACGAGAAGCTTGGCTGGGGTTTGGTTATGGTTTGGTGGGTTGGTTTGCCTAAGTTTATAGACCCGGCTAAGATAGGATTAGCCAATGGTCAGCCTGGCTCTGATACCAAGTCTGTCGCGACCGGTTTTTCCAGACATAAATTTCCAGAAAAGACCGTCGTGCTCATCAGCCCCAGGATTACTGTTAGCTGATGAGGCTCCAAACTTGATACAGAAATCTCAAGCAAAATACAAAATATGTAGTACAAGACCCTTCTGGCCTGTGAGTACAACAATTGGGTTTCTAGTGGTTGATGGCGGAAGCGGTTTGTGAGACATCAGTGTCTATGGGACTCCATTTCCCACAGGAACAGCTGACCAGGTTAACTCCTATCTTCGCGAGGCTGCTATCACCGTTGCTTAGTTTCCGGGGCTGTCACCGCAACGCTCCTCTCCATGTAGAAATCTGGCCAAGACAATAGCCAGGGACAAGCCAGTGAGTACTTTGAATGTACTCGCAAACATTATGAACACTGGGATAATATAATTGATAAACATGCACTGAAATATTCTATGATCACATCGTCAGACACAAATAAAATATCTTTTATGCATGCAAGCAGGTTATTTATATGCAACATGAATAAGAAATAATGGAGTGGGAAATAAAATGCCGTAGTAAATAAATAAATAACAAGCAATGCCACAGTCGGGCGTCTGAGCGACACCACATAAAGGGCTTTAAAAGAAATGCCACAGTCGGGCGTCTAAGCGACACCACATAAAGGGCTTAAAAAGAAATGCCACAGTCGGGCGTCTAAGCGACACCACATAAAGGGCTTTAAAAGAATGCCCACAGTCGGGCGTCTAAGCGACACCACATAAGGGCTTAAAAAGAAATGCCACAGTCGGGCGTCTAAGCGACACCACATAAAGGGCTTAAAAAGAAATGCCACAGTCGGGCGTCTGAGCGACACCACATAAAGGGCTTAAAAGAATAAATAATCACAATGAATATCCAGGAGGTAGAACCGTCCCAGGGATACTCAATAATACAAATAATGCAACAGGTTAGTCCATCACAAAAATAATCAAATCTTCACAAGTCACAAGTCACGGTCCAAGTTTGGTTTAACAATATCTCCTCCGGAAGACCGACACTAAGACAACACTTGACCCATCCCAGACTGTATCCTTAACATGGACACGGCTTATTTCGATAGGTTTTAATCTCTGCAGAGGGTGTTACTTTACCCCACGAGTAACGGATCTCCATCGGGACTAATTCCGTTCTACGGCCTTTTAGTTGAAAACACGCCTAACTTGCACACACCAGCTTAACTCATCGGTTGTCTGGAATCACCCACGACACTTGTTAGCAAAACTCTAAGTGGGGAGGCTACAACTCGCGTTAGCATGGATCAAATTTATATCGCGCGCTCTAAGGGTGGCCCTCCCCTCTCGGGTCCAACCGGAAACACCCATGCCCCCGGACAGGTGGCATGCCTACCGGCTACAACCGATATCTTCCACCATGGCCTCTCTGTACGGTGTGTGCTTGAAAGGGGTTGACGACTTACTGAACCAATACCCTACCTGCGGCCAGGGACAAGTGGTAGTACATAGCAAGGTATGGGGGGTTACTGGAAACAAGACTCGGTCTACGGTCGACTCAGGAGGTTTATAAGTTCCCTGCATGACATGTAAAACAAATATATTTCATCACAAAATCACCACTCAATACATCCTTACCATGCCATACCGGACATAACCGTCCCGGGGGACCGCGCGACAAGCTCACGCCTACCCAAGGCCGAGGCTTTCCCGGATTTCCTTTCCGGCATGCAATGCAAGGCAATGAGGATGATTACATCACAAATAATATTCATTCCAACAGCAAGGAATCCACTGATATGCTTCATGCAAAGATCATGTCACATGAAAATAACAAGTCCTCTGTAAAAAGGTGGTGTTATAAAGTGTCAAAATAACACACCAAAAACATTATGCCAGGTTCAGAATGCTTGCCTAGGTTGTGGAGGTGAGGTTCTCTCCAAAACTTTTTGAAAGTTTCTTCTCTCTCTCCAAAATCCTATTTTAAAATATATTTGAATTAACACCACATTTCAAAAAACAGTACAAAAAAGTTGTTTGGAAAAATTTTCAAAATAAATCTTAAAATAAACTAGACAATATTTGAGATAGTAGGAAAGAATTAATTCATTTGGAGTTATATTTAAAAAGTTATAGCCAGTCAAAGTTGTGGTCAAAATCTGTTTTTAAATTAAAACAGAAAAGAAAACGTTTCATACGAGATTACGCTTTAGGTGCAGAGAAAACGTATTCGTGCCCTTTACGCCTTCACTTAACCACGTGGACCGGCGTTGGGTCTCTGACGGTGGGCCCGCCTGGCCCACTGGTCAGGTTTGACCAGTCGCCCGCGTCGTCTCCCTCCTCTGCCCGAACGGAGGCGAGGCAACAGCGATCATCGCCGGCGAACGGCGGCTCCGTTCGGAAAGCTGAGGCCACCAGTGGATTCAGGGGGCCGAGGTGGTTACTCCGGTAGTCATAGGGTCGTCGGAGGTGCAGGATATCGCCGGAGGCGAGCTCCACGGCAGAGGGAAGCTTCGGGAGCAAGATGGATTTGGGGCTACAGTGGTTCCCGATCAAAATTGAGTAGGGGGATGGGTTCACGGGAGGGTGAGGAAGTTTCTGGCGAAGATAATGGAGAGGGGGAGGCCTTGGTGGTGCCGGAATGGCCGGGGCAGTGGCGGCGGCAGGAGTTACCGGAGATGGGGAAGAAAGCTCTCCTGGGTCGATTGGCGAGCTGGGGAAGCGTCATTGGGGTGGCCTGAGGTTGCCAGTGTGCGGGAACGGCCGGGGCTCCTTAAATAGGCGAGTCGAGGCGGTTCAGCGGCGGCCGTGGATGAGCTCGTCGGCGACCGTCTTTCTGTAGCTGCAGAGCATCGTGGCGGCGACGAGCGCTAGCGGACAAGGCTGCGGATGAGCTCGCGCTGCTCCAGGGGCCAGGTGGCGAGCGGGAGGGGCTTGGGCGGCGCTCCCCGTGGCAGGAGCCGCTGCGGACGCCGGTGTGCCGCCAAAATGCCCTGGCGGCGGCGCTGTAGCGTGCCAGGGTGGCTTGGCGCGTTGCTGCGAGGCGGGGAGTGCGTGGCGAGGTGCTGCCGTGTGGGCCAAAGCCAGGGGGGCCAGCGTGTCGGCTCGGGCGCGGCATCGTGCAATACGCGCGCTCTGGGCGCGTCCAGTGCACGCACAGGAGATGTTCGACACAATGCCGCGGCATGCTACAGGTCGCAGGTGAGGTTGGGGTTTACCAGATCGAGGTTAGGAGCAACTGGGAATCTAGTGGACAGGTTAGATTGATCCAAGGTGCAAGCTCACAGTGCAATGCCAAAGCTCATGTCAAAACTGGTCATGCCTACAGGGTGTTTGATAAAATGCCAAGGGCACTTAGGCAAGTCTTTTGGAGTGGTCAAAAATCCAGATCAGTGTCTCCTTAGATGCAAGAGAGGTGGTGAGGTTAGTTGGCAAAAGCAGAAACTTGTTAGTGCAAGTTTTACAAAACTTCAATTCTGGACAGGAAATAAATGGCATTATTTCATGAACCAAAAATGATCCAAAAGGTGCATGCTCCTGGACTTAAGGGTTTAACATGGAGGACTACAAGTAGGAGAAAGAATCAAGGGTTAAAGAGCAAGCAAAAATATGGTTGCTGTAACAAACCATCATGTTGGACCAGAATACAGATGAGGTTGATTCACTCAAATTTTTCAAAGAACAACAGCAGGTTTTTGCATAAACTTGAATCATATGCTACTACCAATATCCCATAATTTTGGTGGAGGCTAGAAAGAATTATTTAAATGGGTTGTAGTGCAAATTGCACTCTGGACCAGAGAAGAAAAATTGAGTGTAGAGCTCAAAATATTTCATGAATAAGAGATATTTTTGTATAAAAATGATTTAAAAACATCACATGACATCTCCAAATTTTTGTGGGAATTTTCGGTGAATTTATCAAATGGTTGTAGTTCAAATATGGCCATTTAACCTTGAAAAACCATTTTCAAGAAAGTAAAGATCAAGCAACTTAATTATTTAATTAGTTATATTAAATAAGGGAAAGTTTCTCTTGACAGATTAAATAAGTCCAATGACATATTTGAAAAGTTTTCTCTTTGGGAAAAACTCATCATAACTGGGAAGGAAATGATTTAAAAATCAAAATGGAGCTCAGAAATTCAAAGTTTTAATTCCTGGCAAAATTTTTAATTTAACAAAACAAGGCCAAAATTTTTGGGGTGTCACACCTTGTTCTGTACTGGTCCAGAACCAAGAATGTGGTAAGGTATATGAGATCATTTTCTATTTTTTAAGTACTATTCTTGCATCTTACTATACTCTGTTCATGTAGAACAAGTGCCTAAACCTGAAGAACAACTGTTCTAATTTAAGATTCCATTGCTATCATAGTTCAAAAAAGCACTAGGCGTTAATTGTGTGTTTTGCCACCGCCTTGCGCTTTACTGGCCAAAGCGCATGCTTATGCACAGTTATGCATAGATTAAGCGTAGTTATGCGCAATGCGTTTTGCCAACGCCTAGAGCCTAGGCGCGCTTAAGTGCTCGCTTAGGCATGCCTTTTTTTAACTATGATTGCTATCGTGCATACTGCTTTGCTCTTGTATCAATGTATTTACTCATACAAACTTATTTTTAAATTGAATGATCCAATCAACTCCAATGGCACAACAGGTATGTTCACGCATGTTTCTTTAACAGGTTTGCTCTTATCAATAGCTCTGTTGATTTCAATTTCAATTGTGTATACAGTTGACTTCTCATATCATGCACATTACTAGCATCACAACAGAGCCAATAGTGTTGTTGTACATGTAGACCCGTGGTACCCATCTGAAATCTTGTTGTGCCGTGTAGTTTCCCACGCTTTGTATTCTTTCACTGCTGCTTTGTCTTGAATTGATATGATTTGAACCGTGTCTCTATTTTGATTTGGCAAGACAATGAAGTGACCATAGGACATAGATATATGTTTTTTTGATGCTTTTATTATGTATTAGTACTTGGCAATAGAAGACTTGGTAGTTTAATCCTGTCCACCTTACTAATGAACTGGTTCACCGAAATGAGTTTCATATACTAGTACATGCTAAACCTATTATGTGTTGCTTGTTTCTTCTTTTAGAATGCTGAAAGAATATTGGGGAAGAGTGCCTTATTAAGCAACGGTAAAGGAAGTAATGCAGATAAGGTTCAGGATAGTGACACATCCTTGTTGGTCTCCAACAAAGATGATAAAACAGCTAAGGAAGACTATCTCGAAGACAATGAGACAACCCCAAAGTCCTATCTTGGTTTAGTGCTCGAGTTACTGGCCACTACCGCTTGCACAAGCTATTCAAACTCACTGTCTGAATCAGTTCGGTTTCTTGAGTCTCAACTACAAGCTGAAAGACATCGATCAGTTGTGCTGCGACAAGAAGCGGAAGGACTGCAGAAGTCCCTGGAGCATTCAGATGCATACTTTCTGTTGCAACAGGAAGCGTTGGAGGATTTTAGCGCCAAACAGGACAAAGCTAATAAGCTTGCTAAGCTTATTGCCAGCATGGTGGATACCCATGATAACGTTTCTTGAGCTCTTCTGAAGTTGTTTCAGTTATGCTCTTGTTTTGCTGTCGCGTTTATTTGCACTGGTGGCCAATTTTGATGGCCAGTGTATGTAATATGCTGCTTTGTTCCCTATATTTGCACTGGTGGCGAACTTTGATGCCCAGTGGATGTAATATGTGTAATAGTGGAAATAGGCTAGCGTTAATTGCTTTCTTATTTATTTACTTATTGTCTTGTTTAGTTGTTTGCTTGTAGTCACTAAAGTTCTTTTTCTGTGTTTTTCTAGTGGCCACAATAACATATTTTTGGAAACTAGGCCAAAATAATCATGGCAACATACGGACTGTTGTAACCATGGGCCTCCTGCGGGCCGTATGATCCATGGGCCTTCTACGGGCCGTAGGATCCATTGGCCTTCTATACGGGCCGTAGGATCCATGGGCCTTCTACGGGCCGTACGATCCATGGGCCATCTACGGGTCGTACGATCCATGGGCCTTTTATGGGTCATAGGATCCATGGGCCTTCTACGGGGCGTATCATCATTTCGCCAATGATGGGCCGTACTATTCATGGACCATAATGGGCCGTTCATAGGCCTTATTTGGTAACTCTATGAAAACAGCCCAACGGTTTTTTTGACATGAAAACGGCTCAATGTATTAACGGGCCACAAACGGGCCGACTGTAACCATGGGCTGAATTTGGCCCACAAGCAGAAAATGACAGTAACCGACCGTAAGTAACCGAATGCTGGAAATGAGCCCAGGAATAAATGGGCCCTGAGAAGACCGAAAGATAACCTGGGCTGGAAATGACCCATTGGAATAATGGGCCATTAATGGGTATGAAGTGATACACTGTTCATTACGGGCCAGTTTCACCATGGGCCGTTAATGGGCGAAGAGTTACAAAGGGGCTCATATGGGCCGAAAGACGTCATGGGCCATACATAGGCCAGAAGTTAAAACAGGCTGGAATCATATTGGACGGCCCAGATGACGGTAGTGGGCCTAATTCAGAGAGGTTGTAACATGCCCTGGGTTAGCGGGCTGTAAATGAGCTATATGCGAACATACCATTAACAGGCTTTCCGTGGGTCGGCCCGCCACCTTTTGACCAAGTCAAATGGGCCGGCCTTTTCACAGGAATGGGCCTCTCTTGGGTCGTGCCACGTGTCGACATATCATAGGCGCCTTGGGTCCAATGAGTGGATGACATCTGTCCCAATAGTTTGCCGACACGTGTTTCCTCCAGCCAATGATGATTTTACACGTGGAAAATCCCCATTGGTCGGGGCTGTTAATGGGTTATCTGATCCAAAACCGGACCCGATAGCTTAACGGCGTTCTGTTACGGTGGATGCCACGTGTCGGTCACCCTTGATGAAAGCACTTCTGTGACGCGCAATTTATCGTCATGGAAGTGGACACTTCCGTGATGATAATTTTGGTAATGTCACGGAACACTTCTATGACAGCACATGTATGACTATTTTGATTCTGTCATAAAATCGTCATGGATGTACATGCATGACAAAAAACGTGACCTACTGTGACAAACATGTATCATCACGGAAGTGTATTTTTTGTAGTGATAGCAGTATAGTGGTAGCGGCAACGCGCAACAGAGCAGCGAGCAGCAACGGCTCAAACAGCAAGTAGGGCTGCAAGCGCAGCCAGGCCGCGGCTAGAGGCGAGGCAGGGCGCGCAGGAGGCTGTGGGAATGCGCCTTGGCGCGGCCAGGGAGCGGCGGACGTGATGGGGCACTGGTGTGTGCACGGACAGGAGCGAGCGAGGGCGTGGTCTGGCATGCAGGGGCTCTCGGCGAGCGCGGCCAGCGGCAGGTGAGGGCGGCCAGAGGCGTAACAATGGAGCAGCGAACAGGGGGCGCGGAGCTGAGCTTCCTGTCTTGGCGGCCAACGCGTGGGGCGGCCAAATGACGACGAATTTGAGGGGAAAGAAAAGGGGAACGAGGAGAGGAGCTCACATCGAGCCTGTAGGTGAGCAAAGCGGGCTCGGGAAGGCTCCGGTGAGGCCGAATCGAAGATGTCAAGCGGCATGTCGGAGGTTAAAGATGACCTCGATCTGGTCGATGTAGGGGGTCCCGGCTTGATCTAGCGGTTGTGGTCGAGGCAGTTGTCGACGATGGCGCGGATGGACACACACAGTAGGCGAGGGGGCGCAACCATGGGCTTCTCGGGTGACTGTTAAACTGACCGGGGCAAGAAGAGGGGGTGAATTAGGGGTCTAGGGTTTGCCAAGGGGGTTGCTTGGGGTCCTTATCTTCGCGGGCACCACCGGATGGCCGGCGTGTGGCTGCGGGGCGACCATAGCCGTGGGATGGCCGCCACGCCCTCCCCCTGTATCCTGTAGCGTGAGGAGCGAAAGGAGGTGAGCTGGGCCGCTGGTGCTCCGTGGCCTCTAGGGCCCAGATGCACATTAATTAGTTAGGCCCTTTTATTGATTTTAATTTTTCTGTTTTATAATTTCCTCACTTTTTTATATTTAAAACAAATAGCAATTGAATTTTTCTGACAAAGAAATTTAGCACATAATAATTAGTCATAAATTTGGAGAGGCCCACAAAGTTTGAGGTCAAAAGAAATTGTTGAAAATATTTGTTTATTTTGAAAAGGCTATTCTATTTGTTGCTAGACCAGTTATTATTTTCCTAGGAATTTATTTGTGAGTCAAACAAAGTTGGTTTCAACATGAAGATGATCAGGGGAATATATAGAATTATTTGAACATTTTAGTTTTACCGAGCGAAGAATTAATAATTTCACTTGAAATTTAAATTTGAATTTGACTTTGATTTTGGACAAGTGGCAATTTGCATAGTATTCATGATGACATGACCACCATTAGGGGGAGATTACTATAGCATGATTCTTGAGGTGTTACACAAAAGATGGAGGTAGTATTTTTGTGGGAAGGGGATGTCAAGAGCTTAAAAACGAGCTGAAGAACGTCAAAACCAGAGTTCGGATGAATTAGTTATGGACGAAACAAAAATCAGCCGAAGTTAGAATCTACAGGGGTCGAACGTCTGAGGATTGCCGGATGTCCGGTCGTCAGTCGTCCGGAAGAGCTCGGAAATCCGAGATTTCAGCTCGGGTTTGGAGTTCCGGTCATCCGGTAAGTGTCGGACTTCCGGTGGTTCAAAGGGCTTCGGACGTCCAGAAAAACATTGGTCATCCGGTGGGTCAGGGTCAACTCGAGATCCAAGATTCGACACTTGATTTTGGGGTTAAAATTGAGGAGATTTCATGGATGGAAAGTGGGGAAACTGGGGAGATGCTAGATCCACTTGAAACCAACAAATCCATGGATCAAAATCATTAAAACTTCATCATACCAACAAATCACAAAAAAAATTGGGGCTATTTTCGTGGGGATTTTCGAAATTAGGGAAGAACACAACAAAACAAGGCTAGAAAAAGAGTGGTAGGGGCTCCAAATTCGTGATCAACCTTGCTCTAATCCAAGATGATGTACGGTGGAACCCTAGTGGCCGATCTTTCACGAAATGGAGGGGATCCTATGAAGAACATGATGGGAGACGCGAGGGAAATCACGAGGGGAGATGAGAAGAAACACTCAAATAGACAAGAAACAATCATGCATGTGCTAGATCCATGAACACAAAGAGATACACGATCCACGATCAACAAAGGACGATATAAATGGGAACTAGTTCATCTCCGTGAGGAGGTCTTGAGGGGTCATCCCATGAAGGTGTCTTGAATCCAAGGTGGATCTTCTCCGTAGAGGTTGCAGTCTCTCTCGATGGAGTAGATCCGTATGGATGAGCAAAGCTCTATCTCAAATGAGTTAAACCTATGATAACCCTCAAATGGTGGAGGTGGAGGAGTATCTATAGTCTAGGTCCATGAAGGGGTAAGTGAGGGATACATGGGCCTCGGCCTGTTACTCTGCGCACAGAAAGGCGTCGGTCGTCCGACACGTACTGAACGTCCGGTGGCTCGCAAGGGTCTGGTCGTCCGGTACTTGTCGGACGTCCAGTGTTTTGGCTCGGGATACTTGGCACCGAATTTCCGGTCGGTGTTGGTCATCCAGTGGCTGATGAGTGTCGGGCATCCGGCGTCCGGCGGTCGTTCGACTGCTGTAGACTTTCGTAGCCATGGGTGTTCTGGCGGGTGGAAACTAGTGCATCTAGTGCATCTAGTGCCACCCCTAGTTGATTTTGGAGTATTGATGACAAACCTGGTTGAGGGACTAATGTGTTTGTGAGAATTGCAGGATAACACAGGTAGTAGTCCCTCATTGATTCGGTTTACCTACAGGAGATGACCCCTAAATATGTGTGAAGACATTGAAGATAATGGTGGTATGTGAAGATATTCACATTGAAGACTATGACATGAGAAGACATCGCATGAAGTCTTTGGAGCGCGAAGACATAGTTGTTTTGTAGTTTCATTTTCTTCTTTGATTGAGTCTTAGGAACCACCGTACTATTAAGTGGGGTCCAAGTGAACAAAGTCAGAGTGACTAAAGTGATGCTCAACCAAATCCTATGTCTTCGAGCGAAGACAATGAGAGCAAATCTTATCCAGAGCTGGATAAGTCAGCTTTACTTGTAGCCCAAGCCAAGCTGCCGCGTGTGTTTGAAATCTGACCGTTGGAACACGTGTCAGTTCCTTAGTGACCAAGGGTCATTCTGGAAAAATCAGGTTGGGTTGCCTTCTGGCTATAAATAGCCCACCCCCTACACCATAAATTGGTGGCTGCTTAGAGTTAGTGCACGGCTTTTGTCGTTTGAGAGCAACTCACCTTCAAAGCTTTTGAGAGAGAGAAATCCTTGCAAGGACAAAGCCCAAAACACCCCGAGCCAAAGAGTGTTAGGCATCACTGAAGTCTTCCTGTCTGCGTGACCTAAAGACTCGTTACACTTGAGGACTATGAATCCTCCAGCCGGTTAGGCGTTGCATTCTGAGCATCCAAGAGTCATTGTGGATCGCCGGTGAACGAAGTCTGTGAAGGTTTGGAAGTCTACCTTGAAGACTTACCTGAGTGATTGGGCAAGGACTGGGTGTCCTTAGATCAAGGGGAATAAGGTGAAGACACGGTCTTCTGAGTTAAATCTCAGCCTCCCTAACCAGACGTATAGTTTTCACAGCAACTAGAACTGGTCCAACAAATCCTTGTCCTCACAAAGCGACTGGTTCTATCTTCTCCCTCTCTTTATTTACAGTTTGTCTTCGTGAAGTCATTGCCTGCTTGTGTTACCTGTTTGACTTCACTGTGTGACTTCTATTGTTGTTTGGCTTCATACTATCTTCCATCCTGATCATCACTACCTAGCTGCTATTAGTCTTCATGCTTTCACTTCGTTGAATACTTGACTATGGCTTGCCTAGTGTACTCTACCTTGCACTGCATGTCAATAGGTTCATTTCTACTGTTTGTCTTCGAAACTCCCATGTTTTGAGGACGTTCATTAAAATTTCCTATTCACCCCCCTCTAGTCGATAACTAGCACTTTCAATTGGTATCAGAGCAAGGTACTCCCTTGTTCTGTGTGATTCGGTTTAACCACCTGGAGTTTTAGCTATGTCGACTGCAGGGATAATCAAAATCTCCGCTGCGTGCCCTGTCTTCGATGGCACTGATTACCCCTACTGGAAGAATAAGATGCGCATGCATCTTGAAGCCATTGATGTCGATCTATGGTATGTCGTCAAGAATGGCGTTTCCAAGACTGGTGAAGGTGTCACCCTACTGATGTCAAGTAGTTCATTCAACTGGATTCTACTGCCAAGAACATCATCTGTGGTCATCTGACCAAAGGACAGTATGGCCGTGTGAGTGTTCTGGAAACGTCGAAGCTAGTCTGGGACTGGCTCTCCAAGGTCAACGAAGGCGTCTCAACCCAGAGAGATCAAAGGATCAGTGTCCTTTGCAACCTCTTCAACCACTTCAAGAGAAACGACAATGAGAATGTTCAGCTCACGTTTGATCGCCTAACTGACATCACAAATGAGCTTCATGCTCTCGGCGCCACTGAGATCACCAAGCATGAAATTGTCAAGACACTCCTAAGATCACTTGACAGCTCGTTTGACACCCTAGCCCTGATGATTCAAGAACGCCCTGACTTCAAGACACTCGATCCGTCTGACATACATGAGAGGCTCAACACACATGAGTTTCAGCTATCTGAGAAAAGAGATATCTATGGTCCCAACTATGGCCGAACTTGCGCTTTGAAGGCAAAGGCTGTTTCCTCATCTGAAGAAGAATCTGACTGCAGTTCTGGTGATCCTGAAGACATTGGAAAGGAGCTTGCTATGCTTGTGAAGAAGTTCCAGAAATTCACCAAGAAGAAAGGCTTCAGAAAGTCTTCACGATCCAGCTCAAGAAATGATGAAGCTTCTACTCATGACCACAAGAAGAGAACATGCCACAAGTGCAAGAAACCTGGTCACTACATCTCTGAGTGTCTGCAGTGGGACAATGAAAACAACAAGAAGAAGAAGAGTAAGGAATATGATTCTGATGACAAGAAGAAGAAGATATCCTCAAAGTCTTTTTCCAAGTCTTCATCAAAGTCTTCATCACACAAGAAGAGCTCATCTGGCAAGGCTCGTGCTTTTGTTGGCAAGAAGATGGATTCAGAGGAGGAGTTTGCTTCTGAGGAGGCGGAGGTGGAGTCTGAGGAGGAGTCCGACTCTGGCGTTGCAAGTCTGGCTCTAGCTACAGCCTGCGTTGCCATGTCCATCTTCAACACTGAAGACAATGGCTCCGTCACCTACTGCTACGTCTTGAGCTTGCGTTGGTTTTCCCCAAAGAGGAAGGGATGATGCAGCAGAGTAGCGTAAGTATCTCCCTTAGTTTTTGAGAACCAAGGTATCAATCCAGTAGGAGGCCACGCTCAAGTCCCTCGTACCTTCACAAAACAATAGCTACTCGCAACCAACGTGATTAGGGGTTGTCAAGCCCTTCACGGTCACTTAGGAGAGTGAGATCTGATAGAAAGAATATTTTTGGTATTTTTGATATAAAGATGCAAAGTAAAAAGTAAAGGCAAAGTAAATAGCAAAACAATATTAAAGTGATGGAGATTGATATGATGAGAATAGACCCGGGGGCCATAGGTTTCACTAGTGGCTTCTCTCAAGAGCATAAGTATTGTACGGTGGGTGAACAAATTACTGTTGAACAATTGATAGAATTGAGCATAATTATGAGAATATCTAGGCATGATCATGTATATAGGCATCACGTCCGTGACAAGTAGACCGAAACGATTCTGCATCTACTACTATTACTACACTCATCGACCGCTATCCAGCATGCATCTAGAGTATTAAGTTAAAAACAAAGTAACGCCTTAAGCAAGATGACATGATGTAGAGAGATAAATTCATGCAATATGAAATAAAACCCATCTTGTTATCCTCGATGGCAACGATGCAATACGTGCCTTGCTGCCCCTTCTGTCACTGGGAAAGGACACCGCAAGATCGAACCCAAAGCTAAGCACTTCTCCCATGGCAAGAACTACCAATCTAGTTGGCCAAACCAAACGGATAATTCGAAGAGACTTGCAAAGATAACCAATCATACATAAAAGAATTCAGAGAAGATTCAAATATTATTCATAGATAGACTTGATCATAAACCCACAATTCATCAATCTCAACAAACACACCGCAAAAAGAAGATTACATCGAATAGATCTCCACGAGAGAGGGGGAGAACTTTGTATTGAGATTCAAAGAGAGAGAAGAAGCCATCTAGCAACTAACTATGGACCCGAAGGTCTGAATTAAACTACTCACACTTCATCGGAGAGACTAGGGTGATGTAGAAGCCCTCCGTGATGACGGACCTCTTCCGACGAAGCTCCGGAACAGGCCCCAAGATGCGATCTCATGGATACATAAAGTTGCGACGGTGGAATTAGGTTTTTGGCTCCTGTTCTGATCGTTTGGGGGTACGTGTGTATATATAGGAGGAAGAAGTATGCCGAGGGAGCAACGGGGGGCCCACAAGGCAGGGGCGCGCCCTAGGGGGGGTGCCCCACCCTCGTGACTGCCTCTTTTGTTCCTTGGAGCAGGGTCCAAGTCTCCTGGATCACGTTCGGTGAGAAAATCACGTTCCCGAAGATTTTATTCCGTTTGGACTCCGTTTGATATTCTGTTTCTTTGAAACACTGAAATAGGCAAAAACAGCAATTCTGGGTTGGGCCTCCGGTTAATAGGTTAGTCCCAAAAATAATATAAAAGTGGAAAATAAAGCCCAATATAGTCCAAAACAGTAGATAATATAGCATGGATCAATCAAAAATTATAGATACGTTGGAGACGTATCAGGCATCCCCAAGCTTAATTTCTGCTCGTCCTCGAGTAGGTAAATGATAAAAAGAGAATTTTTGATGCAGAGTGCTACTTGGCATAATTTCAATGTAAATCTTCTTAATTGTGGTATGAATATTCAGATTAGAAAGATTCAAGACAAAGGCTTATATTGACATAAGAAATAATAATACTTCAAGCATACTAACAAAGCAATTATGTCTTCTCAAAATAACATGGCCAAAGAAAGTTATCCCTACAAAATCATATAGTCTGGCTATGCTCTATCTTCACCACACAAAATATTTAAATCATGCACAACCCCGATGACAAGCCAAGCAATTGTTTCATACTCTAACTTTTTCAAAACTTTTTCAATCTTCACGCAATACATGAGCGTGAGCCATGGACATAGCACTATAGGTGGAATAGAATGGTGGTTGTGGAGAAGACAAAAAGGGAGAAGATAGTCTCACATCAACTAGGCGTATCAACGGGCTATGGAGATGCCCATCAATAGATATTAATGTGAGTGAGTAGGGATTGCCATGCAACGGATGCACTAGAGCTATAAGTATATGAAAGCTCAAAAAGAAACTAAGTGGGTGTGCATCCAGCTTGCTTGCTCATGAAGACCTAGGGCAATTTGAGGAAGCCCATCATTGGAATATACAAGCCAAGTTCTATAATGAAAGATTCCCACTAGTATATGAAAGTGATAACATGAGAGACTCTCTACTATGAAGATCATGGTGCTACTTTGAAGCACAAGTGTGGTAAAAGGATAGTAACATTGTCCCTTCTCTCTTTTTCTGTCATTTTTTTTATTTTTTTATTTGGGCCTTTTCTCTTTTTTTATGGCCTTTCTCTTTTTTTTTTACTTGGGCTTCTTTGGCCTCTTTTCTTTTTCGTCCGGAGTCTCATCTCGACTTGTGGGGGAATCATAGTCTCCATCATTCTTTCCTCACTTGGACAATGCTCTAATAATGATGATCATCACACTTTTATTTTTCTTACAACTCAACAATTACAACTCGATACTTAGAACAAAATATGACTCTATATGAATGCCTACGGTGGTGTACCGGGATATGCAATGAATCAAGAGTGACAAGTATGAAAATTGTGAACGGAGGCTTTGCCACAAAAACTATATCAACTACATGATCATGCTAAGCAATATGACGATGATGGATATGTCATGATGAACTAGATGATGGAAAGTTGCATGGCAATATATCTCAAAATGGCTATGGAAATGCCATAATAGGTGGGTATGGTGGCTGTTTTGAGGAAGGTATATGGTAGGTGTATGATACCGGCGAAAGGTGCGCGGTATTAGAGAGGCTAGCAAGGGTGGAAGGGTGAGAGTGCGTATGATCCATGGACTCAACATTAGTCATAAAGAACTCATATACTTATTGCAAAAATCTAGAAGTTATCAAAGTAAAGTACTACGCGCATGCTCCTAGGGGGATAGATTGGTAGGAAAAGACCATCGCTCGTCCCCGACCGCCACTCATAAGGAAGACAATCAATATATAAATCATGCTCCGACTTCATCACATAACGGTTCACCATACGTGCATGCTACGGGAATCACAAACTTCAACACAAGTATTCTTTAAATTCACAACTACTAAACTAGCATGACTTTATTATCACCTCCATATCTCAAAACAATTATCATGCTTCAATCTTTTCTTAGTATTCAACACACTCAAAAGAAATTTTCACAAATCTTGAATACCAAGCATATTATTATTAAGCAAATTACCATGCTATTAAGAGACTCTCAAAATAATTTAAGTGAAGCATGAGAGATCAATAGTTTCTTTAAAACAAATCCACCACCGTGCTCTAAAAGATCTAAGTGAAGCACATAGAGCAAAATTACTTAGCTCAAAAGATATAAGTGAAGCATATAGAGCAAAATTATAACACTCAAAAGATATAAGTGAAGCACATAGAGCAAAACTACTTAGCTCAAAAAATATAAGTGAAGCACATAGAGCAAAACTACTTAGCTCAAAAGATATAAGTGAAGCACATAGAGTATTCTATCAAATTTTAATTCATGTATGGCTCTCTCAAAAGGTGTGTAAAGCAAGGATGATTGTGGTATACTAGCAAAAAAAGAAACAAATAATACAAGACGCTCCAAGAAAAACACATATCATGTTGGTGAATAAAAATATAGCTCCAAGTAAAGTTACCGATGGAAGTAGACGAAAAGAGGGGATGCCTTCCGGGGCATCCCCAAGCTTTGACTTTTTGGTGTCCTTGGATTATCTTGGGGGTGCCATGGGCATACCCAAGCTTAGGCTCTTGCCACTCATTGTTCCATAATCCATCAAATTCTTACCCAAAACATGAAAACTTCACAACACAAAACTCAAAATAGAAAACTCGTGAGCTCCGTTAGTGAAAGAAAACAAAAGACCACTTCAAGGTACTGTAATGAACTCATTATTTATTTATATTGGTGTTAAACCTACTGTATTCCAACTTCTCTATGGATTATAAACTATTTTACTCGCCATAGATTCATCAAAATAAGCAAACAACACACGAAAAACAGAATCTGTCAAAAACAGAACAGTCTGTAGTAATCTGTATCTAGAGCAAGATCTGGAACCCCAAAAATTCTAAAATAAATTTCTGGACGTGAGGAATTTATCTATTAATCATCTGCAAAAAGAATTAACTAAATATCACTCTTCAAATATAAATGACAGCAGTCCTCGTGAGCGCTAAAGTTTCTGTTTTTTACAGCAAGTTCAACAAGACTTTCCCCAAGTCTTCCCAACGGTTCTACTTGGTACAAACACTAATTAAACACAAAAAACACAACCAAAACAGAGGCTAGACAATTTATTTATTACTAAACAGGAGCAAATAGCAAGGAATAAAAATAAAATTGGGTTGCCTCCCAACAATAATCGCACCAACCGTTCTAAGGAAAGGTCTACCAAGAATAATAGGGCAAGAAGGATTGCAATCTATATCAAGAACAATGAAATCTACGGGCACAGAATTCCTATTTGCAACAATAAGAACATCATTAATTCTTCCCATAGGTTTCTTAATAGTGGAATCCGCAAGATGCAAGTTTAGAGAGCAATCATCAAATTTACGAAAATCTAGTAAATCACACAAAGTCTTGGGAATAGTAGAGACACTATGTCGGATTTCGGGTTCTGGCAGACCCTTGAGGTTCGAACACTAGGGTGCGCGCGGAGATTTCGCTTCCTACCTACCTGCACCCCTCCGCCTCGCTAAGATCTAAGCTATGGAAAGAACAACACAAGAGACACAGGGTTTATACTGGTTGGGGCCACCGTTGTGGTGTAATACCCTACTCCAGTTTGTGGCGTGGTGGATTGCCTCTTGGGCTGATGATGATGAATGATACAAGGAAGAACAGCCTCGCGAGGGTCTGTTCTTGGCTGGGGCGATGAACTGCTGGGAGGAGTTCAGCCACCCTTCTCTCTCTCTCTAATTGTCTTTCTCCGATTCAACCTCCTATTGAACCTCTCCTCTTAACCCCTTTGAACCCCTCTCTTCTGTGGGTGGCTGGTCCTATTTATAGAGGCCGTGGTCCTCTTCCCAAATATCGAGCGGGAAGGGAGCCAACAATGGCGGGCTAATTTGAAGGGGACAACTAGTACTAGCTACCCTGACAAAAGTAGTCTTTGCCTGCACAAAGCTCTGGTGGTGACGCCGTCCTAGGCTCCATGATGACCTCCGTCTTGCAGTCTTCCTGGTCCTAGTCTCGTTGCACCGAAATGGCAACCTTTGCCTGATGCCTTGGTACTCCGTGGCTGCGCTTGCCCCCTTTGCACCCAAGAGGAAAGGAGGACACTGCGCGGGCTGGCACCCGCCTGGCGCCCTTGGTCGTCATGGCTTGCGTCACGGGCACCTCGTGAGGTACCCCGCCTTGATCTCTCCGCCTCCTCGCGAGCCAGCCTGATGAGGCTGTGCCTGAGGAAGCTTCGTGTCGTCCGCCCCGTGAGGCTTGGCCCCTCGCGAGGGTCTTGGGCCTATGCTGATGAAGATGGGCCGTGCTGGGCCACCCCTTGAGCCACACCGCAGGCCACAGGCAAGCAAGTCTGGGGACCCCCGTTCCCAGAACGCCGAGAGCAGCCCCCGGGCCCAAGGCGTGCCCGGACTTGGCTGTGCAGGGAGGCGGAAGGGCAAGAGCGAAGCGTCACGGGCCCTAACAGCCTGCGGCCTTGGGCGCCGCTTGGCAGTTGACTGGACGTGGGCGCCTCAGCAACCGCGCGAGTTGATAAGGGAGCGGCATCTGCCCAGGCTTCGCTTTTTGCTTTCTCCGGTTGCTGCTCAGATCCCCTTTCTTACGCCTCTCCTTCCTTCCTCCAAAATCTCCAGATCTACTGCGACCGCGTGACCTAGGAAGCCATGGCGTCTCGTCAGTCCCCGGCCGGAGCTTGGTACTCGTCTGCCCTGGGCTCGCCAAACGTGTCGGAGGCGAGCCTTGCCCGGTTGCGCCAGATGGCGGCGGCGCAGGGCATAAACGGGGCGAAGGCGCTCAAGGCAGGCTCCGCCACCCCGGAAGGCCAAGGGAGCACCTTCTATCCGTTCTTCATAAGTGCCATTGCCGCCGGCCTGGTGCCTCCCTTCTCTGAGTTCTTCTTCTCTGTCCTCCGCCATTACAAGCTACAAGCTCTGCATCTCCACCCCAACTCCATCCTTCTCCTGGCAATCTTCGCCTATTACTGCGAGGCTCACGTAGGGGTGCAGCCCTCAGTGGCCTTGCTGCGCCACTACTTCTACCTCCAGACCTCTCGCGGTCCTTCTTCCGCGTGCGCGAGCTTCATCGCGTACGGTGGCGCCATTGCCATCTCGAACCCCGGGAAAAGGATTGAGGGCTTCAGGAGCAAGTGGGTCTTGGTGGATGCTGGGCGCATCCACCCTCGGCTGATCTTGCCCACGGAGCAGCCCACGAGCTCCAGCGATTGGGGTCGAGCTGAGCTCGCGGACCCCCGCGTGAAGCTGGTGCTGGAGAAGATGGACGCGGATCTAAGGCCGGCCAACATGGCGGTGGCGAAGCTGACTGGCGCGTCGCTGCTGAGGGAATTCCTGGAGCACCAGCTGGCTCCGCTTCGGTGGTACCATCCGAGCCCCACGGCCTGGGCCGATGGAGATCTGGCTGCGGTCCTCCAATCTCTGGTCGGGGCGATGTGGCGAGGTTGGAGGGCGCTCCTACGCCCTTGTTCCTCCGTGACGACTGGGAGCAGGTAGTGGAGTCCATGCCCGTCTTCAACGGGGATGGGCCCGTGCCCATGGAAACTCCCGAGGAACCGATGGACGTGCCCTCCGACGATTCCAGCAAAGAGGAGGGAGGAGGGGAGCGGGAAAGAGGGCCTGACTCCGAGGCGACTGACGGAGAGTCGAGGGCTCCCCTCTCCAGGTGCAGGTCCCACGTTCTCCGCCTCACTCCGAGCGATGACGACGAGGATGACGGCGAGCAGGATGGCGGGAGATTGCCCCCGATCCCGAAGAAGGACAGGACCGGGCTGATGTCCCGCGGGTCTACCCCGGCCCCGAGGCGGGCCGTAGACGCACCTTCCGCTTCCAAGCTTCCCGAGGTTGACCCTTCCAGCCGGCTTTCAGGCTTCAAATTTGGCCGGAGGCCGCTCGAGCTCACTGGCGACGACTCGTAAGCGTTTGATCCTTGTCTTTATTTCTTGTCCTGCTTCTGAGGCTTGACGTCCGCATCTCTTGGATAGGCTGGCGCCCGCAGCAAAGAAGCCGAAGGGAGCTCCTGAGGTTCCACCCATGGCAGCGCCTCTACCCGCGAAGGAGGGTGACCACGACGCACGGGCTTCTCCTGCCCGGTCGTCCTCGCGAGGCCAGGCTGAGCCGGCTGGGGCGAGCTCAGCCCCCACGGCCCATGTGACTCCCGAGGTGTCCTTGCCTGCCACCGCCACTTCAGCCGTTGGGGCACAGCAGACTCCGCCTCAGGACACTGTGGCCGCGCTGCCGCCTTCTCCTCCTACTCCACCGGCTACTGTCTCTCTGACTCCTTCTGCCATTCTGGACCATGCTGCTGCTGAGCTGGACCGATTGCGGCAGGATCTTCTTGGCACCGACCCTCGCTTGTTGGCCGGGCGCTTGGAGCTGGCTTCAGGATGGGTTCGCTCCGACGCTTCAATTCGGGCGGCGCTGGTCCAGGCCTCGACGGCTTGCGATGAGGAGAAACAGGTTGTTCTTGAGGCGAAGGCTGCTCGTGACGCAGCCCTGGGGGAGGCGGTCGACGCCCGTGGTCGCTGCAAGGCGCTGGAGGACGAGCTGCAAGGCCTGTGGGACCAGCTCGCGAAAGAGGCCCGCCTTCGCCAAGAGCAGGAAGAAGGCGTGAAGGCTCGCGAGGCGGCCGTCAAGGAGAGGGAGGCCAAGCTCAGGAAGTGCCGTGACCGCCTAGGCACGCTGGAGCAGGAGTTGGGGGTGAGGAAGGCCGAGCTGGACGACAAGGCCCTGGTTCTTGCTGAGGACCGTGTGGCCTTCACGGAGATGGAGGCGAAGGCTCGCTCCTCGCTGAGGACGCTTTACGACAGCATCCTGGAGAGCCCACTGGCTGGCGCCGAGGACGGCCCCGCCAAGCTGCTTCCCTTCCTGGTTCATGCTCTCGAAGATGTCGCCCTTGGCCTTGGCCCCACGGCTGAGGCCAAGGCATGTGTCCTGTCTTCTGCAGCACTGACGCGGGTCCTCACCCACATCTACCTTCGCGATCCCGGCGTCGACCTCGACAGCCTGCTGGAGCCAGTAAGTGGCGAGCGTGCCGCTGCCACTGCCGAGGCCGTGAAGGGTCGCGCGGAGGCTCTGCTGGGGAAGTTCCGGGCCTTCAGCACCAAGCCGAAGCAAGGCACTGCCGACCCCACTGCTCCGTAAGGCGAACCCATTCCGCGCTGCTCCTCCGCCGACAAGTGACTCCATCGTGGCTCCTGTCCTGCCTTTAATTCCTGCACATGTATCATATGCCTCGGGGAGGCGTTTGAACTTGCGTTTGGCATTGAGATAACAGTGTGTACTGTAATATTTGCTTTTGAATTCCTCGAAATTTGCGCTTTTCCTTCCTACTTGCTTATGTTCTACGCCGGCAGAGCCCGGCCCCGCGCGTACCTCACCCAGCGTTAGTCCCGACCGGAAACCAGGACGGGGCCAAGGAGTGAGGGGCTACGTGACAAGTTAGGCTCCTGAGTCGTGATGCTCAGGAGTCCCCCTTGGCGCACGAACAACAAGTAGGGAGGTGTGAAGTGGGTGGATCTACCGTTCTATGTCTGCAGAGCCCGGCCGCGCGCATACCTCACCCAGCGTTAGTCCCAACCGGAAACCAGGACGGGGCCAAGGAGTGAGGGGCTACGTGACCAGTTAGGCTCCTGAGTCACGATGGTCAGGAGTCCCCCTTGACGCTCAAACGGCCTTCGTACCTTGGCTCCGCTCGGGGAGAGACACGCGACAAACCAGGCCCCGGGGGGGGGGGGGGGGGGGGGGGGGGGCTGGGCGGCGTGCGTCTGGGCATGACCTTGGTGCAGCCCCCGTGCCCAGCCCCCTCGCGCGGTACTCCCAAGGGGAGGCATTGCGATGAGGCTAGACACTGAGCTCTGGGCTCCCTGAGGTTGATGCGGCCCGGGGGCCACCCTCAGTTGTTTATCACCAGCGCGGAGCATAGCGCTTCCGTATGTGTACGGGCATAGCCGCTCCTCGGCAGTGTCGTCAGCCAGCGCGGAGCATGGTGCTTCCACTGGTACGTGGGAGGGGCCCCCCCTCCGGGAGGAGCCCCCGGGGCGTGTACAGCCCCGCCCTGACACGTGGCTGGCACGGTAGGGCCTGGCGAGGTGTATCTGGGCACCCATGAGCCAGCGCGGGACTCACGGGGCCCTACCTCTAGGCGGGTTGCGCCTGGCACTGGCCTTATCTTGTGATGTGTCCCTGCAAATTCGGTTAGATGTCGGCACTCTACGTCCTCGGGTCCCGGCCCTCGAGCTGGTCTCAGCCGTCGCTGGTATGCCAGGTCGTGATGCCGTGGACAAGGCCAGAGGGTGAGGGCTGGAGAGCCAGTAAGAGCCCTGAGTCGCGATGCTCAGGTACCCCCCTTTTAATGTGCAAGTGGTCGGCATGTAGAAGAAGAGGTGCCGTGGACCGGCATCAAATAATCTAACATGGTGGGTATAACGCATAACCGGGAATAAACGCAAATGGGATACAAGCCGCTGGGTCTGGCCCGAGCGACTTGGGGATCATGCAGCCCGAGGGGCGCCCCCAATAAGGTAAGCTAACAACATGAAATAAAAGGGGTGCATGCCGCACGGACGGACCCACGCGGCCTGGGAATAATGCAGCCCTGGGGGGGCGCTCCTAGCTGGAAGTGAAACTTGAAAGATGTCACCTGATGACGTTGAGGACGAAGGGGTGTTGGTGTAGCAGACTCGGTGGGCTGCGGAAGCCAATCCTCACGAGCCCCTAGGCATGGGGGCCTCGGGAGGCTCCGGAGGTGCTGGCGGCTCCCCGCGGACCATCTCCATCTCCGCCAGGGCTGCGGAACGCCTGGCCTCTTGTGCCTCCATGATGCCCCTCATGAGGCGCTGGTACGTGGCAGCCGCGTTCGGCAAGCCGTAAGGCATGCAAACGTAGCTGTGGGGTGGACCTCCGCAGCGCCCCACTCGCGAGGGCCAGAGGCGCTCCAGAGAGGCGACTCGGTTGAGCCCTGTTATGTCAATGCAGACGCGCAGCCCACCATTCTCGCCTGGATGGGGAGCCACTGCTGGTAGACGGCGGCCGCCTTTCATGACTCTTGACTCCTGTAGCTCCTGAATGGCCTTGCTGACGAACTCCGGAGGGTCTGGCCCTCCTTGCCTTACTCCTTGAGGGAAACATGCTTCGAAACACGCCTCCATGTGGTGCCCAAGTGCCTCCCTCGTGACCCTAGCCAGGTCGGTGGCCCTCCAGGGGAGAGCCCCCGAGCCCTGCCTGAGGAGGGCGCCGGGCGCGCTTTCCTATGCGATGGAAGGAGGTTCCCCCTGGGAAGGCACGGGCCCAGAGGGGCCTGCCTCCTGAGGAGCCGGGCCGGACGATGTCTTCTTCTTCTTGGGGGCGGTCTCAGGAAGCCTCCTGCTTCCGTGATCCGGGTCTTCTAGTGACGCGGCCTGAAAGGCTCGTTCCAGGGAACACACCGCATCCTTCTCTTCACAGGGCACCGTGATGACTCCGCCACTTCCTGGCATCTTGAGGACGTTGTAGCCGTGGTGAGTTACGACCATGAACTTGGCCAGCGCTGGGTACCCAAGGATGGCGTTGTACGGCAGGCGAATGTGAGCGACGTCAAAGTCGATGAGCTCGGTGCGGTAGTTGTCGCGTGCCCCGAAGGTGACAGGGTGGCGGACCTGCCCAATCGGGACCGTGGAGCCGTTGGTGACTCCGGAGAAATGCTTGGTTGGCTGAAGCTGGCTGTAGGGCACTTGGAGATTGTTGAATGTTTCCACGGACAGGACGTTTAGCCCTGCCCCGCCATCGATGAGGGTCCTGGTGACCACCATGTTGCTGATTATTGGGGAACAGAGCATTGGGAGGACTCCGGCTATAGCCGCACACTTGGGCTGATCTGCCGAGCTGAACGTGATGGCGCACGCCGATCACCTGAGAGGGCGCGTGGCTTCGAGCTTGGGGAGGACTGCATTCACTTCGCGTGCGAACTGCTTGAAGATGCATTGAGAGGCTGGGGCTGGAGCCCCGCCCAGGATGCAGGCGATCGCGCGCGGCTCCTGGAAGCCACTAGCCTCCTCGTCCTGGTGGCGGTCCTCATTTCTCCTTAGTTGTGGTGGCAGCGGAGGGAGGCCCGCGTTGCCTTGCGGGCGATCCTCGCAAGGCCGACCCCTCCAGTCTCCCTCGTGAGGCGGGTCTTGCCAGCGATCCTCGTGAGGTTGATCGCGCCACCCTTGGCGCGGGCCATGGTCTTCCCAGCGTCCTGCATTCCTTCCTCCTCCTCGACCATAGCCCCGGTCACCGCGGTCGGGGCGACGGCGGATCCTTCCTTCTTGCACGGCTTGGAGCTCTTGACATTCGTTGGTGTTGTGGGTGTGGAGGTCGTGGTACACGCAGTACCGGCTGCCCTTGGAAGGCTCGGGCTGATCTCTGCCCCGCTTGGTGTCTGGTTCTGCTACGAGCACGGCAGCCCCCTTGCGCTTCACATCCTTGGCCTTGGGCTTCTTCTCTTCCGGGTCCGCGGCAGGCAGCTCGAGGAGGGAGAGATGCCCTTCCTCAGCCCTGGCGCACTTGGTTGCCAAGTTGAACAGATCCAAAGAAGTGCACAGGTCTTCATGCATCGCCAGCTCCTCCTTCATCTTGACATCGCGCACGCCGTCGGAGAAGGCTAAGATGATGGCCTCTTTAGTCACCCTGGGAAACTTGAGGCGTTTGTTGTTGAAGCGCTGGATGTACTTCTGCAGGGTCTCCCCGGGTTGTTGCTTGATGCGGCGCATGTTGCTCACGGCGGGTGGCCGGTCGCGGGTACCTTGGAAGTTGGCGATGAAGCGGGTGCGCATCTCGTCCCTGGAGGAGATCATGCCTGGAGCCAGGTTCAGGAGCCAGGTGTGGGCCCCGTCCTTGAGCGCCATGGAAAACCAGTTCGCCATGACCTTCTCGTCTCCGTTGGCAGCTTCGATGCCCAGCTCGTAGAGCTGGAGGAACTCTGTAGGGTCAGCCGTGCTGTCGTAGCGGGGAGGCAGGTCTGGCTTGGACTTGCCGGGCCACGCGACACTGCGTAGCTCGGCGGTGAAGGCACGGCATCCTACTGTGGCCACGGGAGGCCTTGGGTGACGGAGAGCTTGGTCTTGCATGTCCCCACGTGCTGCAGCTAGGTCTTGACGTGCGGGAGCAGGAGTATGGTCGCGACGTGCTGGAGCAGGGAGCGCCCGGGCAGCTTCTTGTGGGCGAGGGACTTCCTGGCAGCTCTGCTCTTGCTGGGCTGGCACCTGACGGAGCGGGTTCCACCCAGGGGCCACGCGCCTTGGAGCCATGGCGCCTTCTTGAGGAGGAGGCGGCCGGGGCGCCACCGGAGCTTCGTCGCCCGCGCGGGGCGGGGTGCGGTGCAGTGGAACGAACGGCGTAGGAGATCCCCCTGCGGCGCGGACGAGCTCGGCGACGCGGTCGAGCCATTCTTCGTAGACGTTGTCGACGGGGCAGTAGCGCAGGAGCTCATTCGCCGCGATGAGCGCAGCTCGAGCCTCCATGGGTGCGCGGAGCGCGCGGGACGAAGAACCAGCCGGGGGGGAGCGAGGGAGTTGCGGTGTGGACGTCTTGCCGCACGGACGGATGCTGAGACGATGCTTGCTGCTCGTCCCCCGCCGGGCCGGTGGCGGCGTTGACGGCAGGTGACGGGGAACGGTGAGGACGCCCGCCGACAGGAGCCATCTGGGTGACGCGGGAAGCGAGAGCGGCCCGACGCTCGGTGCGGGCCCGACGAACGTCAGACATGGGTGCGATGGTCGGAGGAGAACGGGGTGGTGGAAGACGAATTCTGGCGCACCCCTACCTGGCGTGCCAAATGTCGGATTTCAGGTTCCGGCAGACCCTTGAGGTTCGAACACTGGGGTGCGCGCGGAGATTTTGCTTCCTACCTACCTGCACCCCTCCGCCTCGCTAAGATCTAAGCTATGGAAAGAACAACACAAGAGACACAGGGTTTATACTGGTTGGGGCCACCGTTGTGGTGTAATACCCTACTCCAGTTTGTGGCGTGGTGGATTGCCTCTTGGGCTGATGATGATGAATGATACAAGGAAGAACAGCCTCGCGAGGGTCTGTTCTTGGCTGGGGCGATGAACTGCTGGGAGGAGTTCAGCCACCCTTCTCTCTCTCTCTGATTGTCTTTCTCCGATTCAACCTCCTATCGAACCTCTCCTCTTAACCCCTTTGAACCCCTCTCTTCTGTGGGTGGCTGGTCCTATTTATAGAGGCCCTGGACCTCTTCCCAAATATCGAGCGGGAAGGGAGCCAACAATGGCGGGCTAATTTGAAGGGGGACAACTAGTACTAGCTACCCTGACAAAAGTAGTCTTCGCCTGCACAAAGCTCTGGTGGTGACGCCGTCCTGGGCTCCACGATGACCTCTGTCTTGCAGTCTTCCTGGTCCTGGTCTCGTTGCACTGAAATGGCAACCTTTGCCTGATGCCTTGGTACTCCGCAGCTGCGCTTGCCCCCTTTGCACCAAAGAGGAAAGGAGGACACTGCGCGGGCTGGCACCCGCCTGGCGCCCTTGGTCGTCATGGCTTGCGTCACGGGCACCTCATGAGGTACCCCGCCTTGATCTCTCCGCCTTCTCGTGAGCCAGCCTGATTGAGGCCGTGCCTGAGGAAGCTTCGTGTCGTCCGCCCCACGAGGCTTGGCCCCTCGCGAGGGTCTTGGGTCTGTGTTGATGAAGATGGGCCGTGCTGGCCCCCCCTTGAGCCACGCCGCTGGCCGCAGGCAGGCAAGTCTGGGGACCCCCGTTCCTAGAACGCCGACACACTAGCACCCAAATCACACAAAGCATAAAACTCATGATCTTTAATTTTAATTTTAATAGTGGGTTCCCACGCATCATAGAGTTTTCTAGGGATAGAAACTTTCAACTCAAGTTTTTCTTCATAAGATTGCATCAAGGCATCAACAATATGTTCGGTGAAGGCTTTATTTCGACTATAAGCATGTGGAGAATTTAGCACGGATTGCAACAAGGAAATACAATCAATTAAAGAGCAACTTTCATAATTAAATTCCTTGAAATCCAATATAGTGGGTTTAGCAACATCTAGACTTTTATTTCTTTCAATCCCACTTTCATCAATTTCATCATTAAGATCTAAATACTCCGAAGTTTTGGAACGCCTTCTAGGTAAAGGAAGATCATATTCAGTTTCATCAAGATTCATATTGCAAAATAAAGATTTAATTGGAGACACATCAATAACTTTTAGATCTTCATCATTATTTTCATAGGAATTCGGTTTAGCGGCCATCTTATTGACTAAGGTGGCTTGCATATCCGAAATTTCAGCAGTCATCTTCTCTAGACGAGCAATCTGGGATCTTATACCCTCAAATTCTTTAGACATATCATCAAGCTATTTATTCATATAACTCATAAATTTTTTTTGTTCCTTAAGCTCGTTTCTAAAGAAATTATTATGCTCAAATTGCAAAACCATAAACTTCCTAATGTTGTTTTCGATCTCCTCTAACCTTTTGAGGTGAAGATCCCCAAATTTTGGGTGAGCCATCGCGACAAACAAGCAAACAAACTAACACACAAGCAAACAAGGGCAAACGGGCAAAAGAGGCAAATAGAGAGGGAGGATAGAGAGAGAGAGAGGGAGAGAGAGAGCGAATAAAACGGCAATGGTGAATTGGGAGGAGAGGAAAACGAGAGGCAAATGGAAAATAATGTAATGCGAGAGATAGGGATTGTGATGGGTACTTGGTATATTGACTTTTGCGCAGACTCCCCGGCAACGGCGCCAGAAATCCTTCTTGCTACGTCTTGAGCTTGTGATGGTTTTCCCCGAAGAGGAAGGGATGATGCAGCAGAGTAGCGTAAGTATTTCCCTCAGTTTTTGAGAACCAAGGTATCAATCCAGTAGGAGGCCATCCTCAAGTCCCTCGTACCTGCACAAAACGATAGCTACTCACAACCAACGGATTAGGGGTTGTCAAGCCCTTCACGGTCACTTACGAGAGTGCGATCTGATAGATAGAATATTTTTGGTATTTTTGATATAAAGATGCAAAGTAAAAAGTAAAGGCAAAGTAAATAGCAAAACAATATTAAAGTGATGGAGATTGATATGATGAGAATAGAACCGGGGGCCATAGGTTTCACTCGTGGCTTCTCTCAAGAGCATAAGTATTCTACGGTGGGTGAACAAATTACTGTTGAGCAATTGATAGAATTGAGCATAATTATGAGAATATCTAGGCATGATCATGTATATAGGCATCACGTCCGTGACAAGTAGACCGAAACGATTCTGCATCTACTACTATTACTACACTCATCGACCGCTATCCAGGATGCATCTAGAGTATTAAGTTATAAACAGAGTAACGCCTTAAGCAAGATGACATGATGTAGAGAGATAAATTCATGCAATATGAAATAAACCCCATCTTGTTATCCTCGATGGAAACGATGCAATATGTGCCTTGCTGCCCCTTCTATCACTGGGAAAGGACACCGCAAGATTGAACCCAAAGCTAAGCACTTCTCCCATGGCAAGAACTACCAATCTAGTTGGCCAAACCAAACGGATAATTTGAAGAGACTTGCAAACATAACCAATCATACATAAAAGAATTCAGATAAGATTCAAATATTATTCATAGATAGACTTGATCATAAACCCACAATTCATCGATCTCAACAAACACACCGCAAAAAGAAGATTACATCGAATAGATCTCCACGAGAGAGGGGGAGAACTTTGTATTGAGATTCAAAGAGAGAGAAGAAGCCATCTAGCTACTAACTATGGACCCGAAGGTCTGAAGTAAACTACTCACACTTCATCGGAGAGGCTAGGGTGATGTAGAAGCCCTCCGTGATGACGGCCCTCTTCCAGCGGAGCTCCGGAACAGGCCCCAAGATGGGATCTCGTGGATACAGAAAGTTGCGGCGGTGGAATTAGGTTTTTGGCTCCTGTTCTGATTGTTTGGGGGTACGTGTGTATATATAGGAGGAGGAAGTATGCCGGAGGAGCAACAAGGGGCCCATGAGGCAGGGGGCGCGCCCTAGGGGGGGCCCCCACCCTCGTGACCGCGGCCCCCCACCCTCGTGACCGCCTCTTTTGTTCCTTGGAGCAAGGTCCAAGTCTCCTGGATCACGTTTGGTGAGAAAATCACGTTCCCGAAGATTTTATTCCGTTTGGACTCCGTTTGATATTCCGTTTCTTCGAAACACTGAAATAGGCAAAAAACAAAAATTCTGGGCTGGGCCTCCGGTTAATAGGTTAGTCCCAAAAATAATATAAAAGTGGAAAATAAAGCCCAATATAGTCCAAAACAGTAGATAATATAGCATGGAGCAATCAAAAATTATAGATACATTGGAGACGTATCACCTACGCTGATGCTAATGACAAGGACGACTCCGCTCCCACCTACTGCTTCATGGCACGTGGTGCCAAGGTAAACTCACGCGATGCTTACTTCAAGTGAAGATGACTCTTATTGTGAATCCAAACCCAGCTAGAAAACACTGGCTAAGATTGCAGCTGAACAATAGAAAGCTATGGAACATACTACAAAAATTGTTAGACAAAAGTGATGACCTGTTGGACGCTTAAATGACCCGATCTCAGTCCTTAATTGAAGACATAAAAAATCTTCATGTTAAGTATGAGGAACTTGAAATTCGTCATGAAACGCTCTCAACAACTCATGAAAAGCTTTCCTATGATTATCTTCAAAGGAAGCAAGCACTTGAGAAATTGAGAGCAGTTCATGAAGATCTTCAAAAACAAAACGAGTCACTTCGCGCTCAACAGATCAGTCCCGCTCAAGAAGGTTTTGAACCACCATGTCTATAATGCCTTGAGCGTGATAATGCTACTTCTGTTGCTGAATGTTCTACTGCTGCTACTGTTGCAATATCTTCAACTGTTGATGTGGTAACTAACCCCTCTGCTGAGGATGCCACTGCTATTGCTGATGAAAATGCTAGGTTGAAGACATTGCTTGAGACATGGATGTACAAAAGTCTCAAAGGGCATCGGACACTATGTGATGTCCTCAAAAAGCATATTCTGAACTAAAACCCTAGGAAAGAGGGTGTTGGGTTCGAGAGGAAAATGAGTGTTGATGGTTCTTACTGGAAGCCTGAGCAGTACCCCAAAACCACATGGTTTGTTGCAAAGGAACCTTTAGTGGATCCATCCACCCTATCTGGCTTCACTTGTGCTAACCCTATTATCATTGATGAATCCTTTGATGCAAACTAAACTGTTTAAGAATCAGAATGGTGAAGTGTTTGCCAGGTATATTGGTACTAACTGCAGGAATGGGCCACCTATGGAGAAAATCTGGGTGCCCAAAAGGTGTCTGGAGAATCTTCCTGTGAATGTCATCATGACACCACAAGGGAAGAAGACAAACCCCAGACCAAAGGCTTCATATGGTCCAAAGGCTTCATACAGACACATGACTCACCTGAGTCACCCTAACGCCAATGTTTTGCAGGAAAAATCATACTCAAACTTATGAATATGAGCGTGTATCATCAAACCGCTATGTTCATAAGACTAAGAACTACTCTACTTATTCATATGAGTACTATTCGCCTCCTACAAGGCTATTTGCTAGGGCTCCAAAGCCGAAGTTCTCAGATGCTGCAATTAGACTCATTGCTTCTAAGCCACCCCTGAAGATGTGGGTGGCTAAGAAAAATTGACTTTCTTTTGCAGGGAAAGGTCTCCACTCGGAAATCAAAGGCGTCAGATGCTATTGCTGGCGACCTAAAACATCTTGTTGGGCGCAAGATAAAATGCCCACATGGTCTCACTATGTATTTTGTTCCTGAATCGCTTGCCATTCATCCTATCAGTCCTAATATTGATCTGAGCTTTGATAATCTTCTTGTGCATAAAATGTTTATGCTTCACAATACTCTTGGTGAAGCCTATCCCCCTAACTATACTATAGGGTATGACACCTCATGCTTCAGAATGGATTATGGACAACAGATGCACTAATCATATGACTGGTGATCGAAGTCTTCTCATGGACTCAACCTTACATCCATCTGACAAGAGTCACATCACATTTGCTGACACTAGTAAAAGCAAGGTATTGGATCTAGGTAGAGTTGCAATCTCAAAGGATCAACACATGGATAAAGTGATGCTTGTTGAATCCATTGGCTTCAACTTAATTTCTTTCTCAATGCTTTGCGATTTGAACATGATTGTGATATTTGGAAAATATCGTTGCCTTGTTCTAATGGAATCCGACAAGTCTCTAGTGTTTGAAGGGTATCAGAAAGATGATTTGTACATGGTAGATTTCTCAGCAGGACCACATCTTGCCGCATGTCTTATTGCAAAAGCTTCAGAGTGCTCGCTCTGGCATCGAAGGCTAAGTAATGCTGGCATGAGGAACTTGCATACTCTCGCAAAGAAGAAGCACGTCATAGGCATCGAGGGCGTCAAGTTCAAGAAGGATCACTTATGTGGTGCCTGCGAAGCTAGAAAGATGACGAGGGCCAAGCATCCCTCGAAGACAATCATGACAACAACTCAACCCTTCGAACTGCTACACATGGACCTATTCGGCCCTACTCACTACTCTACTCTCACTACTACTGCTTGTCTCTATGGCTTCATCATTGTTGATGATTATTCAAGATATACATGGGTGCACATAATCCTCTACAAGACTGAAGTGCATGATGTCTTCAGACGCTTCGCCAACCGTGCCATGAACAACTATGGCGTCAAGATCAAGCTTATCAGAAGTGACAATGGCACAGAGTTCAAGAACACCGGCCTCGACCTTTACCTGGATACATTGGGCATCACTCATGAGTTCTCAGCTCCGTACACACCTCAGCAAAATGGCATCATGGAGTGCAAGAACAGAACACTCATTGAGATGGCTCGGACGATGCATGATGAATACAAGACTCCAAGAAAGTTCTGGCCTGAAGCTATTGGTACTGCATGCCATGTCATCAATCGTGTTTATCTTCACAAGCTTCTGAAGAAGACATCCTATGAACTCCTTACTGAGAGCACCTGCCAAATGTGCTATATGAAGTTCCACCTAGTGAATCCATCAAGCTTATGGGAACTGGAGAAATCATACAGTCTGAAGCTCAGGTTGAAGAGGAACTTATCATTTCTGCACCTAATCAACCTGAAGACAATGCTCAGCCTGAAGACAATCCTCCTAATGATGACAATGATCAGCAAGAGCAAAATCTTCATCCAGTTCATCCTCGTGTTGCAAATGAAGTACAGATTGACAAGATAATTGATAGCATCAATGTACCTGGTCCACTCACTCGTTCAAGAGCAACACGGCTAGCAAATTTCTGTGGGCACTTTGCATTTGTCTCAATATCTGAACCCAAGAAAGTTGCTGAAGCCTTCATGGAACCTGAATGGATTCATGCTATGCAAGAAGAGCTTCAACAGTTCGAGCTGAACAATGTGTGGGAATTGGTCAAGCCTCCTGATCCTCGTAAACACAATATCATATGCACTAAATGGATATATCGCAACAAGCAAGATGAGCATGGTCAAGTTGTCAGAAACAAGGCTCGTCTCGTTGCTCAAGGATACACTCAAGTTGAAGGGATTGACTTCGATGAAACATTTGCTCCCGTGGCTAGGCTTGAAGCCATTCACATACTGCTAGCCTACGCAAGTCATCATAACATCCTTCTGTATCAAATGGATGTGAAGAGTGCCTTTCTCAATGGCAAGATTGAAGAAGAAGTGTATGTTGCACAACCGCCTGGCTTTGAAGATCCAAAACATCCTGATATGGTATAAAACCTCAATAAGGCACTGTATGGCCTCAAACAAGCCCCTCGCGCTTGGTATGCCACACTCAAAGATTTTTTGAAGAGCAAAGGCTTCAAACCTGGTTCCCTGGATCCCACACTCTTCATGAAGACATATGATGGTGAACTGTTTGTCTGCCAAATATATGTGGATGACATTATCTTCGGCTGCACTAATAAAAAATACAGTGATGAGTTTGGACACATGATGCAAGAGCAATATCAGATGTCCATGATGGGTGAGCTGAAGTTCTTCCTTGGTCTTAAAATACGCCAGCAAAGCAACGACATCTTCATATTTGAAGAAAATATCTCAAAGACTGCCTGTCGGTGTCAAAACCGGCGGATCTCGGGTAGGGGGTCCCGAACTGTGCGTCTAGGCCGGATGGTAATAGGAGGCAGGGGACGCGATGTTTTACCCAGGTTCGGGCCCTCTTGATGGAGGTAAAACCCTATGTCCTGGTTGATTAATATTGATGATATGGGTAGTACAAGAGTAGATCTACCACGAGATCAGAGAGGCTAAACCCTAGAAGCTAGCCTATGGTATGATTGTTGTTCGTCCTACGGACTAAGACCCTCCGGTTTATATAGACATCGGAGAGGGCTAGGGTTACACAGAGTCGGTTACAATGGTAGGAGATCTACATATCCGTATCGCCAAGCTTGCCTTCCACACTAAGGAAAGTCCCTTCCGGACACGGGTCGGAGTCTTCAATCTTGTATCTTCATAGTCCAGGAGTCCGGCCGAAGGTATAGTCCGGCTATCCGGACACCCCCTAATCCAGGACTCCCTCAGTACCCCCGAATCAGGCTTCAATGACGATGAGTCCGGCGCGCAAATTCGCTTCGGCATTGCAAGGCGGGTTCTCCTCCAAATTCCGTGTACCTGTTGAATAGTGTCCGGTTTCTTGTAAATGTAGCCCTCCTTGGCTTCTACGCCCAATAACCGCCATCTTCCATGTGTCAAACGAATATGAAAAGTCAGGGTGTTTTTTATTATATTTACACCCCTAGCCGCGTGAATGAGCCGCCTATTTAAGGGGACGAGGATTTAGATCCAAACCCCACCTTCTCCCTTCTGCGAGTATTCATCAGAGCGTACCCGACAGAGGTCCATTCTATCATGGCCGACCGCCGCAGCTCCTCCTCTCGCCCTTCCAGCCCTCAGCCTGGAGATTGGAAGAGGTGCTCCATTCCGCACAGCGAGCTAGTGACGCTCCAGACCAAGGGATTGCTCCCCCCGGCCTATATGGCCCCAGTTCGAGCCAGACTTGCCACCTATAATGGCGGAGAGCAAGCGGAGAGTGCCCCCAATCCCTCCAAAGGAGAGCGGGTATGCCTTGTCCCTTACTTAATAAGAGGGCTCGGATTTCCAATTCATCTGTTTCTCCAGGGGCTCCTGGAGTTCTATGGCCTCCAGCTGCACAACCTCACGCCTGCCTCCATATTTCATATCGCGGGCTTCGTATCCCTTTGCAAGCTGTTTTTGGGCTGCGAGGCTCATTTCGCACTGTGGAAGAGGCTATTCTGCCTCGTGCCCCATTCTAAGAAGGGGTCAATATATCAAGTGGGCGGAGCCGAAGTGTGGTGCATCGCCGGGACCGGATATCTATCCGGAATCCCAAAGAAGGCGTCCGAAGACTGGCCTTCGGAATGGTTTTATATAGAGGACGTCCCGCTGCCGGATCCTGTCCGGATCGGCCTCCCTGAGTTCGTCAGTGCTCCCCTAAAGAAGCACCTAAGTTGGCGTCCATGGAGCCCTCAGAGGGAAAGTGACAGGGACGTTATTTACCTTATGGGCCGGATAAGACTGTTAGCTCATTCCGGACTGACCATGATCGGGGTCGTGGCTGCATGCATCATGCGAGGGGTGCAGCCGCTTCAGTATAGAGGCCGCCCCATGTGGGACTACAACTGGGAGGACGACGCCACCCGCCACGGCCATAAGGGGCCGGATTCGGCTGCCGCTCTAATAAAGACCTTGTCCGCTTTGTACAAGGGAGAAGAGGAGGAATTTCTCCACGTCAACCCACATGGTGGATTTTCTATGTACAATCCCCCAAGTTGGGTAAGTGGACACTTTTACTTGCCCATCTGTTTTATATTCCCATCGTTAAATATTCAGTCTAATGACTCCAATGCAGGAACTGCGCCAGGCTATTAAAGAAATAAACAGCCCCCCTCCACAACCCGAGGATCCGGGACGGTCCCTCGACCCGGCCTCTCAAGAGGATCCGGACTTATCTGTGGAGCTGATTGATGGGGTGTTTCATCAATTGAGCAAGGACAACGCCTTGGTGGCCATTACGGCCGATTACCCAGGGCTACTCCCAGCCTCACAGGTAACTGAGACCGAAGTCCCAGCACTTTGAAAAGGGATCTATCCTCGCGTGTTTTCGATTGTCGTAGGACAACCGTGTTTTGCAGGGGAGGTCCCTGAGACGGGAGGCCGAGCCTGCGGCGACTAGCCAACGAGGGGCGGCAAGGCCCCGCGGGCTGAAAAGAAGTGTGGTCCAGACTGAGACGCCGGCGCAAAGGTATAGCGCGCCATCTTATTCCCAGGTGTTATTCCTTCGAGGCATATTAATGCTCGTGCTCTATTTAGGACGAAGAGACCTCGCCGGACTATATCCGGAGAGGCTGCCAATCGCGCCTCCACCAGCCAGGCTCCAAAGCCTGGTCCGAAAGCGGAGGCGAACACGAGGCGCGCACCGGACGCTCCTCCGACAAAGGATGCGGACAGGCTGTCTGCCACCAATTCCAAGGTGGAGAGTGCCATGAACCACAGGCGTCGCCAGACTGTTCTTCGCGACGCTTGTTTCTCCCAAGAGGCATTGGATGCCTTCAATTCGGGAGATGCATACCTCCGTGCCGCTCAAAATGGTCTAGCTAGAGCCACGGAGCAATATGTAAAGGACATACAGGTAAGAAAATTTTGGTAATTATATATATACCAGTAGCCCCCGAGACTTGAAACAGTTAGAATAACTGATTTAAGGATCATTTGTTATGCACGTTCTTACAGAAAAGAATACCCTACTGTCCTAGGAGCTGGAAGAGTGCAAAGCCCAACTTGAGGCCGCACTAGCTGCGGTAAGGGAGCCCAAGGAGAACCCCTCTGGTAATATATGCTTCGAAAGATAAGTATTTTGCGAAGTGCAGCGTGGGTGCAAATCTGACAAAGGAAATTGCAGATGGCGCCGGATTAAATCCGGAAGAACAACAACTCCGAAGCCAGCTGAAGGCTGGTGAGAGCGTGCTGAGAAAGGTGAGGCGGGAGAAGAACGATCTCCAAGATGCCAACACCAAGCTGGGCGTTGAACTGAAGGATGTTTGTGCCCAACTGTTGGACTTCGTGAAGGAGAATCAGCGGCTTCGACGCGCCATATGTAGTAAGTGCTTAAACGAACTTTGAAAAAAGAGTTCGGCGAGGAAGTCGACTAACAAAGTAATGTCAGTAGGTATTCTAACAGGTCGTCCTGCAGAGGAAATTCCCGGTTCTATGGGTGACCTTCTTCCCCAGCTCTCACAACTGCACGAGCGAGTTCGGCAGGTGATGCAAAGCGTCACCCAGGCCTTGTGGCCATCCGTCTCCATGCCCGAAGGCCTTGGAGAGCTTGTAGAGAAGCTGAAGGGAGCGCGGCGGCGCTTCTGATTGTGGAAGATGTCGGCCTGCCGTCAAGGCACCAGGGAGGCCTGGGCCATGGTGAAGACGCGGTACACGAAGGCTGACCCAAACCACATGGCCGAGGTCGGACCCGTGGGGCCCGATGGGAAGGAGATCCCTGTGAGCTTAGTATACGGCCAAGTAGAATTGGCCGCAAAGTATTCCCAATAGGACTGTAAACTAGACAGCCTGTTAGATGGTATTAAAGAGGAATACAATCAGTCAGATTGACTATGTGATTATAATTGACATGTGTAATGCCTTCTAGCCGGATTGTAGATCGTTTGTCATGGCCGACCTTTTCGCTTCAACCTCGGGACCTGACGGTCCGGAGTGTGTCCGAATACCCTCGCGGTTATATAAGAACCGGGGTATGCATGGAGACCAGGCGTAGGGGTCATTAGTGCTTGAACAGACAAGTGCCCAACTAGTTATGTTATATTACATGGTTAGTAAGAAACATCTTCCAGGGAGAATAGTTCCGTTAGGGGTTCCTTTCCCTGGGAGGCATGCCCTAAAGTCCATCTCCATTCTGCGAAAAGAGACGCAGGAAAAACATCTGGGGGCGTATAGATAAATAAGTGAAAAAAAGATCATCTTTAGTTCACCGACCGAATATTCCCTTAAGAACACTAGCTTTCGTCTTCACCCAGTTTGAGGTACACATCCGGCTTACCCGGCAGTAACATAGAGTCCAGCTTGGCCAAAACATAAGTCATATCGATGCATATAATGGTGAATAAAAGGTACATGCGGAAGTGTGACACATGTGTTGGGCATGAAGCCCGTATAAATAAGCTTCTGTTTAAAGAAGCCCCCAGGTTTAATGAGTGCGGATAGCGCGTCACTTTATGAGCCTTTGAAGGCTATAAGAGAAAGAGAGGAGAAGGAGAGAAATGTAAGACAAAAAGTATATAAAAAATGGATAGAGGAAGGAGACGAACACAGAGTCCGGCGCTAGGCATAGAATCTTCGGAGACGGGCTGCGTTCCATGGGTTCGGCTCGAGTTGGTTATCCGATGCATCTCGCAGGCGGTACGCTCCACCAGTAAGGACTTGGTCAATTATGAAGGGACCTTCCCACTTGGGCTTGAGTTTGTCCTTTTTCTTGTCCGGCAGGCGTAGAACTAGTTCGCCAACGTTGTAATCTTTGGCCTGTACTTCTCTGCTTTGGTATCTTCGAGCCTGCTGTTGATAGAATGTGGAACGGGCTTTTGCCACGTCTCGCTCTTCCTCCAAGGCGTCCAAACTGTCCTGCCGATCGAGCTCGGCTTCTGTTTCTTCGTACATGCGCACTTGAGGTGAGTCATGAATTATGTCGCAGGGGAAAACTGCCTCTGCACCGTACACCATGAAGAATGGTCTGTATCCGGTGGTGCGATTCGGCGTGGTCCGTAGCCCCCAGAGTACGGAGTCGAGCTCCTCTACCCAGTGCGTATTAGATTCCTTAAGGGACCGCACTAATCTGGGTTTGATACCGCTCATGATAAGACCATTTGCATGTTCGACCTGGCTGTTAGTTTGTGGGTGATAGATGGAAGCATAATCGAGCTTGATGCCCATGTTTTTGCACCAGAGTTTTACCTCATCGGCCGTAAAGTTCGTGCCGTTATCAGTGATGATGCTGTGGGGGACGCCGTAACGGTGTACAACCCCGGATATAAAGTCTATCACCGGTCCGGATTCAGCCGTCTTAACAGGCTTGGCTTCTATCCATTTGGTGAACTTATCCACCATGACCAGTAAGTATTTTTTCTTGTGGGTTCTGCCTTTAAGGGGTCCAACCATGTCAAGCCCCCAGACCGTGAAGGGCTAAGTGATGGGGATAGTTTGGAGGGCGGTGGGTGGCATATGGCTTAGGATTGCAAAAAGCTGGCAACCGACGCATCGTTGGACTAAGTCCTGGGCGTCTTCCCGGGCCGTCGGCCAATAAAAGCCCGTACGGAAGGCCTTGCTTACAAGGGACCGAGCTGCAGCGTGATGACCCCCGAGTCCGGCATGAATTTCAGCCAAGAGGTTCCGCCCTTCCTCTTCAGAGATGCACCTTTGAAGGACTTCGGTAGTGCTTTTCTCATAAAGCTCTCCCTCATGGACTTTATAGGCTTTAGATCGCCGCACTATGCAGCGTGCCTCATTTTGGTCCTCGGGGAGTTCCTGCCTAGTAAGGTAAGCGAGGAATGGTTCTGTCCACGGGGCGATGACGGCCATTATTACGTGGGCTGAAGGTGTTATTTCATTGGCAGAGCCTCCAATTATGTCAGAGTGTTCAGTGTCGGGCAGTGCGGTTGGGTCTGGGCTGTTATTGCCGGGTTCCCCTTCCCATACTACGGATGGCTTGAACAGCCTTTCTAGGAAGATGTTGGGGGGGACTACGTCGCGTTTTGCGCCAATGCGTGCCAGGACATCTGTCGCCTGGTTATTTTCCCGGGTTATATGATGAAATTCGAGCCCTTCGAACTGAGCTGACATTTTTAGGACGGCGTTGCGATAAGCTACCATTTTTGGATCCTTGGCATCAAAGTCTCCATTTATTTGGGATATTGCAAGGTTCGAGTCCCCGCGCACCTCTGGGCGTTGAATGCCCATGGATACTGCCATCCGGAGACCATGTAAAAGGGCCTCATATTAGGCTGCGTTGTTGGAGTCTGTGTACATTATCTGGAGTATGTATTGAACTGTGTCTCCTGTGGGGGACGTCAAAACGACGCCAGCCCCTAGACCGGCCAACATTTTGGAGCCGTCGAAGTGCATGACCCAGTTTGAATATGTGTCGTACTCTTTAGGGAGTTCGGCCTCCGTCCATTCTGCGACGAAGTCAGCCAAAACTTGAGACTTGATAGCTCGCCATGGCTTGTAAGTTATGTCGAATGGGAGGAGCTCAATGGCCCATTTTGCAATCTGGCCCGTCGCGTCATGGTTGTTTATAATATCGTTAAGTGGCACTTCCGAGGCTACTGTTATTGAATACTCTTGAAAGTAGTGTCGCAACTTCTGGGATGCCATAAATACCGCATACGGAATCTTTTGATAATGCGGGTACCGTGACTTGCATGGAGTAAGGACAGTGGACACATAGTAGACCGGCTTTTGAAGGGGGAATTTGTGTCCGTCCGTTTCTCATTCGACGACGAGCATTGCGCTTACGACCTGATGGGTTGCTGCAATGTATAATAGCATTGGTTCGCCAATGTTTGGCGCGGCCAGGACTGAGTTTGTTGCCAAGATGGCTTTTATTTCATCGATTCTGGCCGTGGCTGCATCCGTCCACTCGAAGTGTTCGGTGCGCCGAAGGAGGCGGTAAAGGGGTAGGGCCTTTTCTCCTAAGCGGGAGATAAAGCGGCTTAGGGCCGCCACGCATCCTGTTAATTTTTGTATTTGTTTGAGGTCCTTCGGGATATCCAATTGTGACAGAGCTCGGATCTTGGCTGGATTTGCTTCAGTTCCTCTACCGGATACAATGAAGCCCAAGTGCTTTCCGGCTGGAATGCCGAAAACGCATTTTTCCGGGTAGAGCTTGATGTCGTATGTTCGGAGGTTATCGAATGTTAGCCTCAAGTCGTCTACTAGAGATTCGACATGTCTTGTTTTAACGACCACATCATCTACGTATGCCTCCACTTTTTTGTGGATCTGGTTTGCCAGACATGTCTGAATCATGCGCTGATATGTTGCGCCAACGTTTTTGAGCCCGAAGGGCATTGTGTTGAAGCAGAATGGGCCGTATGGTGTGATGAATGCCGTTGCGGCTTGGTCTCACTTTGCCATCTTTATTTGATGGTAGCCGGAGTATGCGTCGACGAAACACAACAAATCATGTCCTGCGGTAGCGTCGATAATTTGATCGATGCGGGGGAGAGGGAAGGGATCCTTTGGGCAAGCCTTGTTAAGGTCTTTGAAATCAACACACACGCGCCAGGATTTGTCCTTCTTTGGTACCATCACCAGGTTTGCTAGCCAGTCCGGGTGTTTTATATCTTTGATGAATCCGGTGTGACGCCCCGAGACCGTTGTGCCAGGTGTCTTCCGGTGTTTCGTTGTTGTTGCCTTGTCATTTGCTTGCGTGTTGCATCTTGCCATGTCATCATGTGCATTGCATCATCATGTTTTCAAAACTTGCATCCGTCCGGGTTCCCCCAGTTTCGTCCGTTGTCCGTTCTGAGCCCAGACACACTTGCACGCGCCCGCGGCACGTCCGAAATATTATTTTATAAGTGGCCGGAAAATGTTCTCGGAATGGGTTGAAAGTTGGCATGTGGTGTTGTTATGTTGTAGGTAGGCCGCCTGCCAAGTTTCATCGCATTCGGAGATCGTTTGACGCCCACACGATTTACTATAGCGACAATATAGTCGGTCAAATGTCGGACGTTTTCGGTCTCCGGAAACAGTCGTCGGGTCTCTCTCTCTTTTCTCTTCTCTCAGTCTGAGGCCTTCTGCACAGCCCACTACCCACTCACCGTCAGGCCCTACCTAAACTCTCTTGTCAGCCCGCGCCCTCCTCGTGCGCGTCCGAAATTGTCCCGGACCCGACCCGGGCAGTCGTCACCGTCGGATCCGGATCATCCCCAAACGTCTACAAAACGTCACCATTTTCTTATTTGGACTTCCTAGCTATTTTATTCGCGATCGTTCGATTGCGATCGGAGGGGCGATATACCCCTAAGTCAAGCCACCTACTATATATATAGTCTATCCCTAGTCCATTTTGGACAACCCTAATTTTTAGGGATCCTCCCAGCCGCCGCCGCCGCACTCATTTCCCACCTCGGGATCCTCTCATTCCCCCTGCACCAACCATCAGCCACACCCAGATCCAATCCATCCATCCCATCGATCCATCTTGAGTGAACGACCACCGACGCACAAATACCGCAGGAGCCTGAGCTCCACGTCCTCGCCCACCATCCCCGTCTCCTGGATCCCAGCGCGCCCGAGCTCTCTCCTGCTCCTTGTGCCAACCTCCACCGGAGCGCAGCCACCCTTCCGCCGCCATCGAGCGCCGGCCGTGCCCGACCTCGACCTCCAGGCCAGCCCCGCGCCCTGCCTCTCTCCTTTCCTTCCTTAGTTTCTTCCTCTCTAATCTCTCTCCCTCTCTGCCATGGATGACCTCAGGAGATCCCTCCGATGCCTTGGCTCCTGGACCTCAAGCCTTCGCCGGAATCTGACTAGGAATGGATGGACTAGTCCATCCCCGACCTCCGGCCGTCCCCTGCCTCACAGGAGGGGCTCCACGCCATGACTTCCTGAACCTGAAGCTCCATAGTCGCTGGGACCAAGTCTTTCTGCCCCATGGAGCGACCCCGCAGGACCTCCTCCTCGCCGCCCGTCGTCTTCGTTCACGCCGGCACCGAGCCCCGCTCCCCTCCGTCCTCCACCTTCCCTCCATCGCGCTGCCCATGGCCGAGTCCTTTGCCGCTGCGTGCTCTTCTTTCCTGCATCGAGCAGCGGGAGCGAGCGCCGCCGCGCGTTGACCCACGCCTGGGCTGCGACCAGCGCGTCCAGGGCCCAGCGGGCCTCCTCAGCCAGACAGCCTACCCGGTCTCCTCCCCACTAGTTGAGTTGAAGCCCATGGTGAGACAGCCCAGCGCCCAACAGATTCAGCCCATGTCGTTTTTTTCCTGAGCAAATTTGTCTAATATCCAGTGTAAAACAGTTTTGCAGTTAAGTCCCTGTTCTTCATGCATTTAATAACTTCACCACTATGCATCGGTTTTAAATGATTTATATATGAAACTTGCTCAGAATTTTGTCTAGTTTAATAATATGTCATTTTCATCCATGTTTAAAATGTTTAAAATGTTGTTTGTGTAAATTTGCTCCTATGCCATGTTAAAATGCTTTAATTCATAACTAAATAACCGTAACTCCGAATTTAATAAACTTTATATGTAATTGGGGTGGAATTTTGCCTAGTTTAACATGGTGGCATCATCTTGCATGTTTAACAACTCTAAAATAATGTTTAGGGCAGAACAGTACTGAACCTAATATATGCACATGAGGAGTTTCCGGATTTGTTGTTCGTTGCTTCCGGCCTCATTTAACCTTGACTAGTTAGGTAGTTTTACTTTGCTTCACCCTCTTGCCATGTTTGACAACATTTAATATTGTTGGGTACATAAACGAGATCGAACAAAATAACTTGAATGTGGTGTTTCGTCAATATGCAACCCGTTGCATATTGAGCTCCACTTAATTTGTAGGATTGTTTGTGCACTTTGCCATGCCATGCCTCTTTAAACTGGACATGCATCATAATTGTTTGTGCATCATGCCATGTCTATGTGGTGGTTGTTTACTATGTTGTTTGCTTCTTTCTGGTGTTGCTTCTTTGGATTGGTTCCGATAACGTCGTGATTGTGAGGAACCGTTCGTCTACGTCCGTTTGTCATCTTCATGGACTCGTTCTTCTTCCTTGCGGGATTTCAGGCAAGATGACCATACCCTCGAAATCACTTCTATCTTTGCTTGCTTAGATGCTCGCTCTTTTGCTATGCCTATGCTGCGATACCTACCACTTGCTTATCATGCCTCCCATATTGTTGAACCAAGCCTCTAACCCACCTTGTCCTAGCAAACCGTTGTTTGGCTATGTTACCGCTTTGCTCAACCTCTCTTATAGCGTTGTTAGTTGCAGGTAAAGATTGAAGCTTGTTCCTTGTTGGAACATGGAGATGTTGTTCCTTGTTGGAACATGTTTACTTGTTGGGATATCACAATATCTCTTATTTAATTAATGCATCTATATACTTGGTAAAGGGTGGAAGGCTCGGCCTTATGCCTAGTGTTTTGTTCCACTCTTGCCGCCCTAGTTTCCGTCATATCGGTGTTATGTTCCCGAATTTTGCGTTCCTTACGCGGTTGGGTTATAATGGGAACCCCTTGACAGTTCGCTTTGAATAAAACTCCTCCAGCAAGGCCCAACATTGGTTTTACCATTTGCCACTTAGCCTTTTTTCCCTTGGGTTAGGCCAGCACAAGGGTCATCTTTATTTTTACCCCCCCGGGCCAGTGCTTATCTAAGTGTTGGTCCAAACTAGAGCCCCTTGCAGCGCCACCTCGGGGAAACTTGAGGGCTGGTTTTAGTTGTACGGATTGCTTATCCGGTGTTGCCCTGAGAACGAGATATGTGCAGCTCCTATCGGGATGTCGGCGCATCGGGTGGTCTTGCTGGACTTGTTTTACCATTGTCGAGGATGTCTTGGAGTACCGGGATACCGAGTCTGATCGGAATGTCTCGGGAGGAGGTCTATTCCTTCGTTGACCGTGAGAGCTTGTGATGGGCTAAGTTGGGACACCCCTGCAGGGATTTGAACTTACGAAAGCCGTGCCCGCGGTTATGGGCAGATGGGAATTTGTTAACGTTCGATTGTAGATAACTTGAACCTTAACTTAATTAAAATGAGTCAACTGCGTGTGTAAACGTGATGGTCTCTTTCCGGCGGAGTCCGGGAAGTGAACACGGTGTTGGAGTTATGCTTGACGTAGGTTGTTCTAGGATCACTTCTTGATCATACTTTTATCGACCGTGCTTTGCCTTCTCTTCTCGCTCTCTTTTGCGAACAGGTTAGCCACCATATATGCTAGTCGCTTGCTGCAGCTCCACCTCATACCTTTACCTTACCC